>NC_142009.1:339252816-339309787 GCF_049901735.1 Notechis scutatus | reverse complement strand
AGTAGCACAAAGCAGAAAGCACCAGCCAGAGGATGGCGAGTGGGACCTCGCCGAAACCAAGATACTCTTAATTTCACACGGGAAAAGACCCGAACACACCTAGACCTACATACCTGTACCCGTGAAAATCTACGAAAACACACACACACACACATATATATATATATTTCTTAAGTTTTCGCAGGTACTTACATGTATGGTATTCAGTTTTGTTTGGGTATTTTCCCACGTCATTATAGTTGTGCTTTTAAAGTTGTAGCAACATTTCGGCAGAATCTCATCTGCCATCATCAGGCTTCTGTATTGTGTTTGTCTGTGAGTCAGATTTTCACACCCGTTTCAGTTTAAATTTGGGGCTAGCCTACTGCTGTGCCAGAATGGTTTTTTCTTCATCCTGATTGGTTGGGAGTCTTGGTCTGTGTTTATACCTATGGAACAGCTGTCCTGCCCTACATAAGAGGCACTACAGACAAAATCAGGTCAATTTTATCTTTGGGGTTTCTTAGGATGGCTAAGATAAACCCCAAAGATAAAATTGACCTGGAAAACCAAGGCATATATGAAGTCCCCTGTGCATCATGCCCTGCCACGTACATTGGACAGACCAATAGAAGAATAAGTACCCACCTGGATGAACACAAAAATGAAGTAAAAAAGCTGGAACACACTTCCTCACTAGTCCAACACATGAAAGCCGCAGGTCATAGCATCAACTTCAATGGCACCAAAACCCTAGCCACTATAGAAAACCCCAGCCACAGAATTATCAGAGAAGCCATAGAGATTGAAAAAAGACCTGAAAGTATGAATAGAAGAGATGATTCCACCAGACTGTCAATTATTTGGAAGCCTGCACTCACAAACAAAAAAATCTCCACTCCACAAGCCAGGCAAACACCTGGGCACAAACAGATCCCCCCTGATACCTCCAGCTCAAACACACCCCAACCAGGCACCCAGATGAAACCTAGCTTCCTAATAAATGATAGCCATCCATTTACTTGGAGACAAGCCACACTAAAAGCCTCCAATACAGGAACACAATGTTGTCAGCCAATCAAGGCAAAAAAAAAAAAAAGCCACAAAACAGACAGAAGATATTAGAAACACCAATCAAGCAGAACTCAGCAAGCTCCAAGACCAATAAACACAGACCAAGACTCCCAACCAATCTGGAGGAAGAAAAAACCATTCTGGCACAGCAGTAGGCTAGTCCTAAATTTAAAACTGAAACAGCTGTGAAAGTCTGACTCACAGACGAACACAATGCAGAAGCCTTATGATGGCAGATGAGATTCTGCCGAAATGTTGCTACAACTTTAAAAGCACAACTGTAATGACATGGGAAAATACCCGAACAAAGCTGAATACCATCTTCAGGCTTATATCTTCTGCTTTCAGACTGTGCTTCTCGGAATAATTTGAGCTTGCAGCTGCTTCTTCCTTTTAACTGCTAGTGGGGGTGTGACTTGATTGGGTGGGGGCTTGGCTTTGTTCTGATTGGCTGGGGATGTGTTCTCATTGGTTGGGGGTTTGGCTGTGTTCTGATTGGTTGGGGGTTGGCTGTGTTCTGATTGGCTGGGGGTGTGTTCTGTTCAGGTGGGAGCTTGGTTGTGCTCAGGTTAGTCTTAGTTGCTGGGGATTTGAGCTGGTGAGCTGTGATCCTGTTGTTTGGCTTCGCGTTCATGCTCGTGCCGCATCTTCATGGTGGGCGTCCATTCGCTTCATGTATGGGTCAGAGGTGTTTGAAGCGGGTAGTGATGCAGCTGCGGTATGGCTTCTGGTCCGTGGTCGTGTCTCATCATCTGTGTGGGTGTGAGTCTGCTTTCTGCGTGGAAGTGTGGTGGTAGCATCTTGTGTGGCCCTCGTGGGTGTGGGTCTGGTGTCATTCTTCATGTTAGGTACTCGTTTGTTAATGAGGGCGGGTTTCCAAATGGCTGGTAGATGGGAGGTATCATCTCGTTTATTCATGCTGTGTGGGTGTTTTTCTATCTCTATGGCTTCTCTAATTATTCTGTTGTTGAAGTGTTCAGTTTGGGCGATAGTTCTGGTATTTTTAAAGTCAATCTCATGTCCTGTGGCTTTGAGGTGTTGGACCAGGGAAGAGGTCGGTTCTTCTCTTTTGATTGAGTTCTTGTGTTCTTCAATGCGTGCACTTATTCTTCTGTTGGTTTGTCCGATGTATGTGGTGGGACAGGCGGTGCAAGGGATTTCATATACTCCTCGGTTTTCTAACTCGATTCTGTCTTTAGGGTTTCTTAGGATGGTGGATATTTTTCTGTTTGTGCAGAATGCTGTTTTAATGTTGTGTTTTTGGAGGATCTTGCTGATTTTGTCTGTAGTGCCTTTTATATATGGGAGGAGGGCTTTGCCGTTCTCTTGTTCTCTGTCTTGGATTTTGGTTGGGGTTTCTTTTTGGATTAGGTGGGTAATCTTCTTTCTTTGGAATCCATTGGCTGTTAGTACATTAGTGAGAGTGTGTAGTTCGGTTTTTAGGTGTTGTTCATCGGCTAAGCATTTTGTTCTGGAGATGAGTGTCTCGGCTATGGAATTGATCTGTGCTGGGTGGTGGTGTGAGAGTGCATGTAGATAGTGGTTTGTATGTGTTTTCTTCTGGTAGATGGTGTGTCCTAGGGAGCCATTGGATTTTTTGTATACCAAGACATCTAGGAAGGGAAGTTGATTGTTAGCTTCTGTTTCCATGGTGAATTGTATTTTGGGATGTAGGCTGTTGAGGAACTTGTTCAGTTTTTCTTTACTGTGTGGCCAGATTATGAAGGTGTCATCTACGTATCTGAGCCAGAGTTTGGGTTTGTGATCATATTTTTCTAGAGCTTGTGTTTCAAAGTGTTCCATGTAGAGGTTTGCGATGACAGGTAAGAGGGGTGATCCCATGGGTGCTCCTTCTATTTGTTTGTATTTTTGTCCGTTGTAGGTGAAGTATGTATTGGATAGGCAGTGGTTGGTGAGATCTAGGATGTGCTTGGGGGGGAGGTTGTATTTGTTTTGGATGGCTGTCAAGGCTTCTTTTATAGGCACTTGAGTGAAGAGGGATATAACATTGAAGCTCACTAATAGGTCACTGGGCTGTAAGTTTTGTTTCTTTATGATCTCAATGAACTGGAATGACTTACATGTGAGTTGATGGATTCTGCATAGGGCTGTAGTTGTTTGGCGAGAAATTTGGCTAGGTTTTGTAGAGGTGAGCCTATGGAGCTGAGTATTGGTCTAAGTGGGGTTCCTTCTTTGTGTATCTTGGGGAGACCAGAAAGCTTAGGGCATCTGGATGATTTCTCTCTGGGTATGATTCTTTGCTGGATTTCTTCGCTGATGGGGGAGGCTTTTATTTTGGATCTGGTGGTTTTTTCTAGGTAGGTGATGGGGTCTGTGTTTAGGGGTTTGTATGTGGGGTCTTGGAGTAGGTTGGTTAACTTGGTTTGGTAGTCAGATGTGTTCATAACCACTGTCGCATTGCCCTTGTCTGCTGATATGCTGGTGTCTTCTTTCAGGTTAAGTAGTGCAGTTTGTTCTTCTTTGGATAAGTTGCTTTTGGGTGGTTTGCTGGTGCAGAGGATGTTGGTGATTTCGAGTCTGATTCTGTTAGCATCATCAGGGTTGGTTTTGGTCAGGCTGGTTTCAACTCCACATATAATGGTTTCTGTGGGGATGTGTTTGGGAGCGACAGCATAGTTGAATCCTTTTGAAAGGACATTGTTTATATATATAATTTTTCTCTTTATAAATGATACACTTTGAATTTGGGAATAATCTGCTCAATTCAGTAAGGTTTTAAAATGGGTCACACCAAAACCAATAAAATAAAATAATGAAATACAGGAAGTCCTTGACATACAACTACAATTGAGCCCCAAATTGAGGTTGCTAAGCAAGACAGTTGTTAAATGAATTTTACCCCATTTTATTACCTTTCTTGCTGTGGTTGTTAAGTGAATTACTGTGGTGTTAAGTTAGTAACCAGTTGTTAAGTGAATCTGGCTTCCCCATGGACTCTGCTTGTCAGAAGGTCACAAAACTGGGATCACATGACCCCGAGATCCTGTGACTGTCATAAATACGAGTCAGTTGCCAAACATCCAGTTTTCGATCACATCCCCATAGGAATGCGGCAACAGTTGTAAGTGTGAAAAATGGCCATCAGTCATTTTTTTCCAGTGATGTTGTAACTTGTTGATGTTGTAGGTGACGTTAGGGGACTGGAAGCTAAAACATAGGAAGAATGATTGCTGGAATTGGGTATGTCTAGTTTGGGGAAAAGAAGGACCACGGGGGACAGGATAGCAGTCTTTCAGGGTTAGTTTAGGAAAGATCTTTTATCTACTCTTCACATTCCTTTTCCTTGCATTCCTGCCTGCACCAGGTAAGAAACTAAATGCCTGATAATTCAAAGAAGAAGAAGAAAGATATCTCACTCCTTTCTAAACAAGTATGATCAACTTTGAAAGCAGGGTGATTTCGTTCATCTTTTCTGGATCTACCATTCCAATTCTGGGTCAGAATTTGCAAAAGCTTAAAAAATAATCAGAATTAAAGCTAAACTGTTTAGCTAGAAATATCTCAATCCCCGATGATAAGACAACCCTTGGAATACTGCATCCAGTTTTGTGTTGTCTAATGAAAAGAAGACATGATAGCAGTGTTCCAAGATCTCAGGGGCTGCCCCAACAAAGAGGGAGTCAAGTTATTCTCCAGAAGCCCCTGAAGGCAGGACAAGAAGCAACAAATGGAAACCAATCCAGGAGAGAAGCAACGTAGAACTAAGGAGAAATTTCCTGACAGTGAGAGCAATTAATCAGTGGAACAACTTGCCTCCAGCAATTGTGAATGCTGCAACACTGGAAGTTTTTAACAAGATGTTCGATAACCATTTGTCTAAAATGTTATAGGGTTTCCTGCCTAGCTGGGGGGTTGGACTAGCCAAGAGCTCAAAAACAGAGATGGCTCTGTGGCCCCATGCTTCTGCAAGGTCATTTGCAAAAATGAATCAAGCAAACGTAAATTCATTTATACTATAAATTCACTTCCCAAAAGCAACACCAACCATAAGAACCTCCATTCTCGCCTTGATCTAACCATACAGCAATATGCCCGCTCCCGTATACTCCACACTGAACTCAAAAAAGTCTAGACAATGGAGAGAAGGACCTGTACATTGACTACCGTGCTGACTATATCAAAAGTAAGTCACACAACCCGCAACTCAGCTTTAACCTTCAACCACAACCCTACCTTAATCAATCCACCATCACCCAAGACTAGGCACGCACACCCCTAACTACCTCAATTCCAACTACTGCTGGCCTTAAATGCAAGCTATTCAATGCAAGAAACCTTGTGAATAAAATACCTGAATTTCTCCTCTTACTAAATATGGCTAAATTCGACATCATATTTGTCTCTGAAACATGGCTCAATGCATCTCTCCCTGACTCCATTACTATAGTAAGAGACTATCATGTTTACCGATCAGATCGTGAAATTTGTAGAGGAGGTGGTGTTGCTATCTTCTATAAAAAGTCCTTACATCTAAAAAACATCCAAGTTACCCAAGAGCTTGCTCTTCCTGAGACCATCATCTGTGAACTATCCTTAAATATCACATTTCGATTCTTACTATATTACAGAGCACCTGATTATGGCATCAAACATGTAAATAAGCTAAATTCACTACTAACATGGGCAACATCCTGTCCACATGCTTTTATTTTTCTTGGTGACTTCAATCTACCTCACATTAACTGGACCCTAAATGAATGCAAAACTGAACCCATACATGCAACCTTCTACAATGCTGTTACAAATCTGGGACTGGAACAACTAGTAACCAACAATACTAGACTTAACAACTGCCTCGATCTCATCTTCTGCAATGGTTTGAATTTAATTTATGGAATACAAACTAAAGAACTCTTTTCCAACAGTGACCACAATATGATTGACTTTTGTCTCAACATACGCCCACACAAAAATCATCACAATGACATAATCCCCAATTATAACTTCAAAAAAGGCAACTATGATCTTACAGACAACGATCTCTCATCCCTTGTTTGGCAATTTCTATTAACTGGATGCAATACTGTTGAAGACCATTATGACATATTTTTACTTGAAGTCAAAAGAGTCATCAAACTATATGTACCAATAAAAACTCCAAAAAAAAAAAAACAAAAACAAAAAAAAACACAGATTATTCATAACAATAAGGAAACTTCAATCCAAACAGAGATCACTCTGGTGGAAAAACAAATCTGTGCACGTTGCCAATTTCAAAAGCCGATACAAAAATTTATGCCACCAGATAAAGACTGAATGCACCAATTATCATATTAAACAAGAGGAAAACCTTCTACGCACAAAATTCCACCCGCACTTTTTACAATTTTGTAAACAACAAACTAAAAGACTCAAGGTCCATCCCAGCCCTGATAGGACCTAATGGTAAAGACTGCAATGACTACACCATTAAAGCCAACCTCTTTAACACATTATTTGACTTAGTATTTGTAAATAGCAATGGATCATGCCCAGTATTTCCTAGCTGAACCACAGACAACTACAATGATCTAATACATATCAATTTTACAAAAGACAATGTTGAAAAAGCACTGCGCAATCTAAAACCATCTCTATCTATTAGACTGGACAGAATATGTGCCTACTTCTTCAAAAAGCTTCCACTGCCATAGCCAAACCTCTAAGCATAATCTTTGAAAAATCTTTCAGGACCAGCTCCTTGCCAAAACTATGGTCACAAGCCACGGTCATCCCCATCTTCAAAAAGGGAGACCCCAGCCTAGTTGAAAATTACAGACCAATCTCTTTATGCTGCGTCACCTGTAAAGTCATGGAATCAATTATTAATCAATCCATTATCCTCCACTTAGAGACAAACAACCTACTCTCCAAAAAATTTGGTTTCAGAAAAAAACTATCCTGTAATCTGCAACTCTTACACTGCAAAAACATATGGACTACACAACTCGATCAGGGCAAAACAAGAGATGCAATCTACATAGACTTCTGTAAAGCCTTTGATTCAGTGGTATACGACAAACTACTCCTAAAACTAAAATCTTTTTTTTTTTTGTAAATGTTTTATTGAGTTTTAAAGACAAACACAAACAAACAAAACATAAAAACATCAACCCCTCTTCCATGAGTATACAAGCAGTGTGCCGGTTGGTTTACAAATTTCCTGTGCATCCATTTCATAGTCATCAATTACAGTTACATTGCATAATAACTCATATTCTCAATCAGAAAACAAATACCCTAGTATCATTATTAATCAATCATTTGACAATAATTTTATTCATTCATATTTTGCAAGATAACTATAATTTACTTAGTATCATTTTGTAACAATTCATATGATCTTCCCGAATCTATCCTAATTTTTTTTATAGATATAGTGAAAAAGAAAAAAAATACATCTTTATATATTTATTATTTTCTAAGATTCTACATATTTCATTATTGTATTTTATTATCTAACCATTGATAGAAAAGGTCCCAAATTTTATAAAATTGTTTATCATCTTGTTCTCTAATTTCAAATGTCAATCTACTCATTTCAGCACATTCCAATATTTTCTTAATGATTTCCTCCTGCGATGGTATTTTCTCATTTTTTCCAGTTTTTAGGGGAAAAAATCCTAGCCGCTGTTAATACATTTACAATCAGGTATTTCAAATCTTTGCTATATGTATCAGGTAAAATTCCCAATAAAAATATATCTGGTTTCAAATCTATATGTTTTTTTGTCATTTTTTTTTAACCACATGTGGATTCTAGTCCAGTATTTTCTAACATCCGCACAAGTCCACCACATATGGTAATATGAGCCAGGTATCTGATGACATTTCCAACATTTTTCGGATTTGTTCTTGAACATTGTTGCTATTCTTGTTGGGGGAAAATGCCATCTGTAAAACATCTTATACAAATTTTCTTTATATGCTGTTGACATTGTCATTTTATAATTTTGAGACCACAATTTTTGCCATTTCTCTAAATCAATCCCATATCCAAAATTCTTCCCCCAAGCAATCATAGTTTCTTTAACTTGTTCTTCTTCTAGTTTAATTTCTAATAAATAACCGTACAGTTTTTAAATCACCTTTTCATCAGTACCTGTCAAAATCTTATCTGTCAGTTAATTTGTCATAGAATCCTTCTGTTTTGAGATCTTTATCATACCTTGAATGTATTTGCACATATGAAAACCAATTCATCTTTATACCTTGTTCCTCTAGATTTTGCATCGATTTAAGTTCACCCTTTTCATTCAGTATTTCCCCATATCTAACTGTTTGTTCCTTCTTATATATTATAGGATAAGAAAATGCTTCTTTAGTCGATAACCAGACTGGAATTTTCAAATAACATTGTCTTTCAGTCTTCTCCCAATTTAACCACAAAGACTCCCGTATATGGTGTCTTCTAAAATATCCCTGTATTTTAGTTCCCTTGTACCATAGAAAAGCATGCCACCCCAACAACAAATCATGTCCTTCTAATGTCAACAATCTAGTATTTCTTAATGTTATCCATTCCTTGACCCACATCAAATTTGTAGCTTGGTAATACAACTCCCAATTAGTCAAACCAAATCCTCCCCTAATTCTAGCGTCTTGCAAAAGTTTTAATTTTATTCTCGCTTTCTTACCTTGCCATATATATTTCAACACAATTTTATTTAAATCTTCAAAATAGTCTTTTCCAAGTCTAATTGGAATTGTTTGAAACAAATATAGAATTCTGGGTAATATATTCATCTTGATTGTTGAAATTCTCCCTATTAATGACAGTTGTAGATTTTCCCATTTCGCCAAGTCAAGGGCTATCTGCTGCTTAAGTTTAATATAATTGTTCTCTTTTAATGTACTACATCTTGCTGTGAGATGTATCCCCAAATACTTAATCTTATTCGTGACTTGAATTTTCAATAGATCTGCCAATTCTTCCTTTTGTCTTGATAGCATATTCTTTGTCAAAATCTTTGTCTTATCTTTGTTAATTTTCAAACCAGCCACCTTGCCATATGCCTCTATCTTTTCCAGTAATTTTGGTGCTGTTTCTAAAGGGCTAAAAGTAAAATCTTATGGTATCTCTGGACAACTGCATAACTGGATAGAAGCATTCCTGTCAAAAAGACAACAAATGGTCAAAATTGGGAGTGTCCTATCAAATTCTATACCTGTCAACAGTGGTGTCCCCCAAGGCAGTGTTCTAGGACCAACTCTCTTCATACTCTACATAAATGAACTCTGTGATCATATTAAGAGCAACTGTGTTCTCTTTGCTGATGATGTAAAGCTATTCAACATCACAGACAATACTGCTACCCTTCAAAACGATCTTGACTATGTATCAAAATGGTCACACAAATGGCAACTTCAAATCTCAACAAATAAATGCTCTGTCTTACATATTGGTAAAAAGAAATCAGAAAATAAAATACAAGCTGAATAGTCAAGACCTTGTTGATGATCCAAGCTCTGTAAAGGACCTTGGAATACTCATTTCTAATGATCTAAGTGCTAGAGCCCACTGTAACTACATAGCCAAAAAGGCATTAAGAGTCGTTAACCTAATCTTACGTAGCTTTTTCTCTGGTAATATCACACTACTAATGAGAGCATACAAAACATTTACTAGACCAATACTCGAAAACAGCTCATCAGTCTGGAACTCACATTACATATCTGATATTAACACAGTTGAGAAAGTCCAGAAATATTTCCCAAGAAGAGTTCTCCACTCCTCTACTCGTTGCAGAATACCTTATGCCACCAGACTTGAAATTCTAGACCTAGAAAACCTTGAATTACTCTGTCTTCAGTCTGATCTAAGTATAGTATATAAAATCATACATTGCAATGTCCTGTCTATCAATGAATACTTCAGCTTCAACCATAACAACACAAGAGCAAACAATAGATACAAACTCAAGGTTAACCGCACCAAACTTGATTGCAGGAAACACGACTTCAGCAACAGAGTGGTCAATGTCTGGAATACTCTACCTGACTCTGTGGTTTCATCCCCAAACCCCAAAAAACTTTAACGTTAGACTGTCTACTATTGACCTCACCCCTTTCCTAAGAGGTCTGTAGGGGGTGTGCATAAGCACACCAACGTGCCTACCGTCCCTGTCCTATTGTTTCTTTTATTTTTCTTATATGTATCCATTTCATGTATTCATAACTATGTATATACTTATACCTATTATCTTGTAAGCGATTGACAAATCAAATAAATAAAAATAAATAAATAAATAAATAGCAGAGAAAAGGCAAACCTGCTTAACTCCTTTTTCTTTATGCAAAAGGGGGAAAACAGTCCAATCTATCACTTTATAATGCTTTGGTAACACCACACTTTGAATATTGCATCCACTTTTGGTTGCCATGATGTCGAAAAAAGTGTTGAGATTCTAGAAAGAGTGTAGAGAAGAGCAATAAAGATGATAAAGGACTTGAGGATAAAACATATAAAGAACAAGAACAGATTAGAAAAACAGAATAGAAGGGACCTTGAAGGTCTTCTAGTCCAACCCCCTGCTTAGGCAGGAAACCCTATAGAGTTTTTAGATATATCCAATTCGAACAGTTGCTGGAATTGGATATATCTACTTTAATGAAAAGAAGGACATGGAGAGACATAATAGCAGTCTTCCAATATCTCAGGGGCTGCCCCAAAGAAGAGGGAGTCAAGCACCTGAGGGCAGGACAAGAAGCAATGGGTGTAAATTCATCAAGGAGAGGAACAACCTGGAACTAAGGAGAAATTTCCTGACAGAGCAATTAATCAGTGGAACAACTTGCCTCCAGAAGTTGCAAATGCTCCACCACTGGAAGTTTTTAAAAAAATGTTGGATAACCATTTGACGTGATGTAGGATTTCCTGCCTAGGCATCTCCCTTTCAACTGTGTTATTCTATGTTCTTCTAACCCATTAAAATTATCTCAGTGTATGCCATGCTACAAAATAATGAAACAAAATCGAAATGAAACAAAATGAAATAAAATAAAATAATGAAATACATTTTAAAAAATGAAATGAAATGAAATAGGACAGGACAGGACCAGATAAGACGAGTTAAGAAGAGGAGAGAGAATAGAATATATTTAAATATACTAGAATATGCAAACTAGTTTACTAGAATATACAAAGTACCAGAAGGCAGGACAAGAAGCAATGGATGGAAAGGGAACAAGCAGTCTAGAACTAAGGAGAAATTTCCTGACAGGAAATTTGACAATCCTGACAATCAGTGGAATGGCCTGCCTCCAGAAGTTGTAAATTCTCCAACACTGGAGTTTTTTAAGAAGAGATCAGACAACCATATATCTGAAATGATATAGGGTTTCCTGCCTAAGCAGGGGGTTGAACTACAAGACCTCCAAGGTCCCTTCCAACTCTGTTATTCTATATTCTACCTTTGAAACAGTCACTAAATGAACTGTTGTAAAGCAAGGACTTGCTGTAAAAGGAATCCACAACATTAAGAGACAGGACCAATTGCAAAAGTTTGCTAACATATCGGGAGGCTCAATGTTTGCAGATCAGCCTGACTGAAAATAATGAAATTAGCAATTCTGCAGGGAAAGAAAATCGGTGTTTAATCATGTGGCTCTTTGCTCAAGAACCACAGGAAAAGCAGGTGATGAGGAAACCCTGGAAACAAACTATATATCCAAAAATGCCTTGAAGCTTAGACATAATGATGAATTCCTGCTATTATGCAAGAAACGTTCAATTACTTTGTGTAATGAGCACATGCAGGAAAGGAAGTGAGAAAACCTTGGTGCCAAACTGACAGAGTTTAGTAATAATCAAGTTAAACAAGATAAAGAATAAAATACGTTAAAACTACTGCTGATTTCTACATCTGAAGGAGGAGTGCTTTTTGAAGATAATACGATGGCAAGCTGCTTAACTAACAGCGTAACAGAGTTGGAAGGGACCTTGGAGGTCTTCTAGTCCAACCCTCAGCTCAAGCAAGAAACCAAATTCCATTTCAGATAAGTGACTGTCCAGTCTCTCCTTAGAAGCCCCCAGTGTTGAAGCACCCACAACTTCTAGTGGCAAACGGTTCCACTGGTTAATTGTCCTCACTGTTAAGGAAGTTTCTCCTTAATTGCAGGTTGCTTCTCTCCTTGGTGAGTTCACATTCTGTTCCCACGCTTGGGTTGCCAGGCCCTGTTTCATGCTGGCATCTCTGGTTCCCATCATCCTGCCACCACCAACCCCTACCCCTTATCCCTTTACTCTCCTCCTGTCGTATTTTGTAATAATACACGTGAGTTCTCCCAACACGTGAGTTCTCTGCACACAAACTGCTTTATTTTTCTTAACTCCTCCCTTCCGGTTCCTTCATACTGTGTCACCTCAAAATATGTCCTTCACTATTCTCTGTCTAACATTGGTTCCTCTTCACAGTTAAACATCAACAGGTTCCATTTACCCTACATCACATCTCCCTTTTCTAGAGAACAAAGGGTAGACTACCTTTGTCTCACCAGACCTTAGAGGATTATTCTGTCTCTTTTGTTGAAGGTCTGTTCCTATTGTGAGATTGTGGCTAAGAAAAACCACCAGGATTCAAAGTTGATCCAAGGAAAAAGGTTTTATTGTAACATTTCTGCAGAAACGGGTTCCTGCCCTGGCAGGTGGGAGGAATGAAAGGCAAAGCTTAAAGGCTCTACTCTTATACCCAAAACTACCCCTACTACTCTCCCCCCAGTATACAAATGGCTTGATTTACAATCTATCTTTCAGGATACAAGTTACATTTTATTATCTTTCATGGTGCCTAGCTCGTAACAGACACTTCTTTATTCGGTATCTAGCATTTCAAAGGCATTCCAAAATGTGTGATAGTTCCCAGCACTTCAAAAACATTCCAAGATCAGTTCTAATCAGTGCTTGATTTCCTTACTTCAAAAGGAAAACCTCCCTTTTTCATCTTGAGTTTTGAGTCATAAAATGAATACACTTCCCACAATCCCCCCTGTTCTTGTTCCATCTTTGACTCAAACTCACATTAATTTGTTCAAGATACATGGACCAAAGGTGAAGATTAATAATAACAAAATTAAGGATCCTATTAGAGTGGAGATTAGGGTGGTCATCCCTTTCTCTTTTTCTTTGGTTCAGTCCTTCCCTCAGTTTTTTCATGGAGTCCTGTACTATCCCAGAATGATCTGTATCAGATCACCTTTGAACAGAGGGTCCCACCAGATGTGTCCCGTAGACACACAACTCCAGGCTGCACAATAAAACTGATCAGCCCCTCCACAAGTCTTTTTGTAGCTTCTTTCAGTTTTATGTCCAGGGCAGACGTAAAAATGATGTTTCTTTATGAACGTGTCATCGGTGGTGGACAAGAGGACCCTTCCCAAATCAAATTGCAGTTCTGGATACCAAGTATTGGGAGGCCTCTTTCCGCTAGTCCAATTGACTATATCTGAATGGGAATCAAGTACAACCCAAGTAACATTCTGGGGTTGATGTGAATCCTCGCTTCCCCAGGAAGTTCCCAGTCCTAGTCCTAGAATAAAGACAATTAGCTCAGTCCAGGGTTCAGACTTCTTCATCTTTTCAAAGTGAGCTTCAGCGGCTGACCATCCACTGGAACTGCCCTCCAAGGTTTTTCAGGTTCCGGTGCCTTCTTGACTCTGCTGTAATGCGTCCAGCCTCATTCCCGAGTGCGAACTGCAGACTCAGTTGTCAACAGCACCTGGTACGGGCCTTCCCAGCTAGGCTGCAGCTTCTCGCCTTTCCAAGTCTTTGTCAGAACCCAATCTCCAGTCTCAAAGGGATGTTGGCTCCCAGCAAGAGGTGGTCGTTGCACCAACAGTCTCTGTTTATACAGAAAAAGCAAAAAAAACCTGGACAGTACCTGCAAATATTTTCTCAAAAACAAGTCTTTAAATTCAGGAATTGGATTCCCTATTTTCGCCAAGTAGGGTCGCCCCAGTAGCATCTCGAATGGAGAGACTCCAGTGTCTTTCCTTGGACATGTTCTGATTCTGAGCAGTGCCAAAGATAAGTTCACAAGCAAGTATTTCCACCACCCCCCTTCTCTGGTAATTCAATGAAATCAATTTGTGCTCTTTGGAAAGGCCAGCCCACTAGAGGTCGCCCTCCCTCATGTACCTTTTCCAGAATTCCCCTCATTGCATTCACAGAGACCACCCTCACCCCCTCTGAGGTTCTCCACCCATCCTCAATTAATGTACACTCTTCTCTTTCCAAATCATCTTTCTCTTTTCCTTCAGGTTTCCAATCCTCATCTTCTTCCATTTCTAGCAAGGGAATTGATACCATCACCAGCTCTATCTCCCCTGCAGCTTCTTTTGCCCACTTGTCTGCCTACCTGTTCCCAACTACCTCTGGGGTGCTTCACACCCCAGGCGTATTTGGAATCAGTCCAGATTGTCACATCAATTCCTTCAGCTAACTCCAGAGCCCTCTTCAAAGCAAACAACTCGCATTTCCTCTTTCCTTCCTCAACCCTGCTTGATCCATCCACAAACCACCTTTCCCCTTCCTTCAGAGGAGTCTCTTCCAGATCCTCCCTTACCTTTGTCATCAAATCTACTTGCAATAAATAATCATGGTCCTCAGCTTCCCACTCCTGTCTTCTCCCTCCTAGGAATTCTGCTGGATTCAAATTCCTATCTGTCCCAATCACCACGTCTGGGCTGGTTCTCAAAATGGTTTCATATTTGAGAATCCGCCCTTCTGTCATCCAAGTTGTTGCCAACTGACTTAGCACAGAAGTAACCTGGTGGGGTGAATGCACAACAAGCCCCCAAAGGTTAACTTCCTGCTCTCTACCACCAACATAGCTGTAGCAGCCACAGCTTACACACACACTGGCCATCCTCTCACCATCGGCTCCAGAGTTTTGCTCAGAAAAGCGATGGGCTGGTATTGCCCCCCTCTCTTCTGTGCCAATACTCCTAGTGCCGTTCCCTGTGCTGCTGACACATACAGATGAAATGGGAGCTTCAAATTGGGCAAAGCCAAAACCGGTGCGGATGACAATGCCTTCTTTAAAACTTTCCATCTCTCATCATCTCCCTTTAACCATTCTATACTCTCTCCTTTTCCTACCAGCTTCCTGTGCAAAAATTGAGCTAACACAGTGTATTGATCCACCCAAGCTCTGCAATACCCCAACAATCCAAGCGCTTTCCTGACTTCTGTCTTATTTCTGGGGGAAGCCAGGCTCATGATCCCTTTCAGGATCCAAGGACCTCACCCCCTGCTGAATATAATGCCCTAAATATTTCACCTTCTTTTCCACAAACTGGATCTTTTCCCATGAAACTGTCAATCCTTGCTCCTTCAGCCAATTCAGCAAAGCCACGGATGCCGCTCTAACCTCCCCCTCTTTCTCTCCAGTCAGCAACGAATCATCCACATACTGAATCAACATGATTCCCTTCCCTTTCTCAAAAGACACTAACTTTTCAAAGCCTGTCCAAACAACAAAAAAAACTGCTGTTTTCTTCCACTCTCAGGATCATCCCATTCAAATGCAAACAGGTCTCTACTTCCCTCCTCAAGGGGGCATGCCCAGAAGGCATCCTTCAGATCTGTCACAGTAAACCATTTGTCTTTGGGAGGGATTCATCCCAAGATCACTGGGCTTCTCCCCTCCTGCCCAGACCTCATCTGAAATTGCTCTCTCGTCTTCCACAGTCATCTTACACATCCTTACTCCCTTCCCGGTATCCCACAGCTGGATACCAAACACAGGCAACAAATCTCTTCCCAATAAATTCAGAATCAGGAATACTCCCTTCAGCTTCAATCACCACCCCATTCATCTCCAGTCTGATTTGTTCAAACACACTCACGTCCTGTGATTTTCCACTCACCCCAACTATTTTTATTACTTTCTTTATACAATGCATAACTCCTTTCCTCCCGGTTGGTAGGACACTCGCGCGCAAAGTGACCTTCCTTCCCACACCTGAAGCAACTCCTATCCATTCCAGGTTGTCTCATTCCCATGCCTCTTCCTCTGCCCTGAAAACTTCCCTGATTGTATCCCCCAAAATTCTCACTCCTTTCTCCAATTGAACCTTTCCCAAAATTCTCACTTTTCTTCATCTCATTTTTCATTGCAGCCTGCATAGCTGCAAGCATCATTTGTGACTTCTGTCTGGTTTTTACAGTGTCTGTTCACAAAAACTTGTTGGGCTGCTTTCAGGAGATCAACAATTCCCACAGCTCCCCAATTATCCATTTTCTGAATTTTCTTTTGAATATCTGGCCAAGCCCCAGTCACAAACTGCATTTTCTCCACATGGATTCAAAAGCAGGTGTGGTTGGATCCACACCAGAATATTTAACTAGGCTGTCCCGAAGCCTATTACAATAGTCCCCAGGATATACATCAACTCCCGATAAGCATCGCAACTCGGCTGGTTTTATGGGGACAGCCACAAAGACTGTCACCGAGTTGCCTGCAGCATTGATCCCATTAGGGACTTCCCTAAGAGGAAATGCATCCACTTCAGGTTTTTCTCTGAATGGAAAATCCTGAATACTTCTCTTTAATTCTTCTACTTTTTTTCTCAGCCGCGGGTAAAGGGGCGGCTGAGGAGGGGGTTGTGACACCGGCAATGGCGGTGGTGCCATAGGAACATTGGCGGGCGCGTTATTCAAATTAGGATTTGCGGGCGGCGGATTCTGCAGCCAATCATCCATCTCACTCTCATAGTCATTTTGTGTTGGAGAATATAGTCCCGCAATTTGGTCATCCAATAGCTACTGGTTTCCCCCTCAGGACTCCAGTGATATGGGAATTTAGGATCAATCAAAGAGTATTTTGGCCATCGATCTCAACAAAGATAAATCATGTTTTTCTTTTCGAGATGTCTGATTCCTTTAAATTCGGGGAGAACCACTTCTGGAGTGGCTGTCCCAAGAGGCGAATCTACCGGAATTGGTTTTCTGCCATTGTCAAATTTTCCCTGTCCCAGACAGGCTTCTTCCAGGCTCCCAGAGCCTTGCTTTGTCCCTTCCCCATCTTCTACTCTTTCAGACTCCCAGAGCCTTGACTCACCAGTCCTGTCCTCCAGCAGACGCTGGATTCTCCCAGAGAGTTTAAGGACCCCTTTCTCTCAGACTTCTAAGCCCAGTCCTCCAGCAGATGCTGGATTCCCCAGGGAGTTTAAGGACTCTCTCTTTTGGCTACAAATGAAAGGAAACAAAGTTTACCTGATCTGATCACTCCTGGACTTTCCGCAGTCAGTCAAAGGATGTGTGGGCGTCCCCAACTCAGATCAATCTCACACACTCTCAGCCGGCATTTCTTCTCAGTTCTTTTTCCAAGGATCGTCTGGATTTCCCAGTCACCTCGGGAGTCTGACCGAATTCGGGGAGAGGTGCCTCTCAATGGGAGGTTGTGGCCACTCTCTTATCTGGTCCCCATTTTCAAGTCGGCTGCCGTCGAGGATCCCGGACGAGCCCCCAAATTGTGAGATTGTGGCTAAGAAAAACCACCAGGATTCAAAGTTGATCCAAGGAAAAAGGTTTTATTGTAACATTTCTGCAGAAACGGGTTCCTGCCCTGGCAGGTGGGAGGAATGAAAGGCAAAGCTTAAAGGCTCTACTCTTATACCCAAAACTACCCCCTACTACTCCCCCCTCCAGTATACAAATGGCTTGATTTACAATCTATCTTTCAGGATACAAGTTACATTTTATTATCTTTCATGGTGCCTAGCTTGTAACAGACACTTCTTTATCCGGTATCTAGCATTTCAAAGGCATTCCAAAATGTGTGATAGTTCCCAGCACTTCAAAAACATTCCAAGATCAGTTCTAATCAGTGCTTGATTTCCTTACTTCAAAAGGAAAACCTCCCTTTTTCATCTTGAGTTTTGAGTCATAAAATGAATACACTTCCCACACTATCTAAATCCTGTAGGGAAGAAAATGTTATCATATAACTATTTACTAATCCAATACACCTAACTGTGTTTAAACTATTCTGCACCTCAGATTTCTTACTGAACTACACATCAACATTAACTCTTTTTCACTTTCTCAGTTCACAGATTCAGTCTCTCTGGTTTAATTATAGCTCTCCCAGACCTTGTCCTTGAGGTAGCTGTCACACTTGGAAAGTTTTTTAAGTATTTTCCCAGGTGATGTAGAAACTTGTTCACTGTTTGTCCCTGGCAACTCCTACTGCTCCACTGCTCCTCCTTCACTTGCATGTGTGTGTAAGGGTATCAAGTGCTGCTGATTGCGTCTCACCACACCTTTAGGTACATCCACCAAATATGACCTTGGACTCATGTGATTCTGCAGCACAGTCCCATATTCTTTTGTATCAGTGACCCATACATGCTCTCCTGGTACCAAATCACTAAGAGGTTTTGCACGATGTCTCCTGTTGTAGTATTCAGTATTCATTTTCCTCTTCTCTCTCTCTTTATGAGCAAAATCTGGCAATGCTGGGTCTAGCTGAGAGGGAAGAGTCGGCACAGTGGTACGAAGATGTAGCCCCATAAGCAGCTGAGCCGGACTGAACCCACTCTGGAGAGGGGTAGCTCTGTAGGCCAGATAAGGATCACTAGCCTTTTTCAAGAGACTTTTCACTGTCTGAACTGCACATTCAGTTTCTCCGTTACTTTGTGGAAACTTTGGACTGCTGGTAACGTGTTTGAACCCATATGTGGATGCAAAATGAGAGAAATCTTGCCCAGAAAACTGTGGTCCATTGTCTGACATCAACTCCTCTGGAATCCCATGCCGGGCAAAGATTGACTTCAGATGGACAATCACATCAGTTGACTTAGTGTTTGATAGCAGTGCAATCTCAACATATCTGGAGAAATAGTCTATCACAACTAAGTATGTTTTCCTTCCAAGTACAAACATGTCAGTCCCTAACTTTTGCCATGGTCTTTCCGGGCACTCAGATGTCATGAGTGGCTCTTTAGGATTCTGACGCTCTTGAATACATGTCCTGCATTTGAGCACCATTTCACTGACCTGCTGACTGAGTCCTGGCCACCACACAGACTGACGAGCACGTTCTTTGCATTTCACCACCCCTTGGTGTCCTTCATGCAGCCTCTCCAACACCTCATTCCTCAGAGTGGATGGGATCACAAGCCTAGTGTCTTTCAGTAGTAATCCATCTTGTACAGTGAGTGTAGCTCGTTCTGGCCAGTATCCTCTCAGTGCAGGTTCCTGTTTTGCATGCACTGGCCATCCATCTGCACACAATTTCATGACTCAAGAGCAAATACTATCAGCTTGCAACTGCTCTTTTATGATTTCCATATATGTGTGGCTAACAGGCAGGGTGTCTACTCCAAGTCCACATATATATTAGTGCTTTCCATCAGCTCCAGTTCTGCTTTGGACATTTGAGAGTCCATAGGTGAATGTGACAATGTGTCTGCATTGTCACAATGTAGTAAGAGTAATGCATGAGCCTCATCCTGAATCTCTGAATTCTCAAGGGTAGAAGATCTAGTGCTTGGTCTCCAAACAAACTGACAAGTGGTTTGTGGTCAGTCTCCAGGCAGAAATGCTTTCCAACGAGGAAATCCCGAAATCTTTCACATGCCCAGGTTAGAGCCAGGCCTTCTTTTTCCACCTGTGCATAGCGTTGTTCAGTTGGAGTGAGTGAACGCGACGCGTAAGCCACAGGATTCCATTTATCTCCCCACTCTTGAAGAAGAATGGCGCCCAAGCCATATGACGATGCATCCGCTGACACTTTCGTCACTTTGTTCGGATCATACATAGCCAGCACTGGAGGGGAAGACAAAGCATCTTTCAATGTCTTAAATGCCCTGACCTGTTCCACATCCCAAATCCAACAGTTTTTCTTAGAAAGGAGATCACAGTGGCTTGTCTTTTTCTGCCAACTGAGGGATGAACTTCCCCAGCTGGTTTACCATGCCAAGAAAACTCCTCAGTTCGTTCACACTAGAGGGCTCCTTAATAGCTCTGATAGCCTCTGTTTTCCTTGGTTCAGGTTGTATCCCTGCATCAGAGATGATGTGACCCAAAAAGACCACCTCACTTCTGGAGAGTTCACACTTATCCACATTCAGAGTGATTCCCGCCTTTTCCAGTTTTTTTAGCACTGCATGGAGTCAATTGTCATGTTCTTCTTGGTCCCATCCCCACACCAGTAGATCATTAATATGGCAAACTATACCTTCCAGCCCCTGTGTAAATTCCGCCATCAACATTGGAAATGTTCGGGTGCTGAGGCAATGCCAAATGGAAGCTGGTTAAAGTGGAACCACCCAAAGGGTGTAATGAATGTGGTATACTTTGCTGAATCCTCGGTGGGGGGTATCTGCCAAAACCCCATGTTGGCGTCTAATTTACTGAACATTTTAGCACCAGCCACTGTTCCAAGACTCTGTTCTACTGATGGTAAAATGATTTTTTCACGACACACATACTTGTTCAAGCCAGTTAGATCCACACACAAACGCACCTTTTTGCTGTCTTCTTGGGCACCACTACCATGCCTGTGCACCAGTCCATAGGCTCTTCCACACAAGTGATTACTCCCAAGTTTTCCATGCATTGAAGCTCATCTTTGACTTTCCCCATCAATGGTAGGGGAATCCTCCTTGGGGTTTTCAAAGAGAAAGGCACAGCATCGGGTTTGAGCTTAATACAATAAGGTTGTCGAACCTCCCCTAGGCCGCTGCATAACTTAGGGTAGCTTGACTTCAGGTTTTCCATGTCAATAGTGTCCACACGAACCAACAGACCAAGAGCTACAATAGCTGGCAGTCCCAGCAAAAGCATACTCAGGTTTTTGACCACATACACCTTCTCTGTAATTTGTTTTGCTCCTTTCTTTAGATGTAGTTTGGCAAACCCCATCACTTCCAGTGAAATTCTCCCTGGACCCAATAGAGGTCTGTCTGCTTTTTGCAGCACTGGCACCTGTGTGTTGTGAAAAATGTTGGTGAAATTCTTCTGTGAAACAACAGTGACATCTACTCCGGTATCCAACTTGAACGTGATGTTTTTATCCATCATTCTGATTTCCACAGTCCATGGATCAGCATGTGATGTCACAGAACCAAGAAAGAAGCTTCTCTCCTCTTCCTCAATGCCATGCACAGCCTTGCTTGCAAAACATACACATTGATAGTGACCCTTTTTCCCACATGTATGGCATTTAGCATCCTTAGCAGGACATTCCTGTCTAGGGTGAAGCATGCCACCGCATTTGTGACACTGGGTGTCTTTAGTGTTTTTGTTCTGCCTGCTTTGAGGCTTTGCTCCATCATTCTTTGATCTGCTGAATTTTTGCTTTTCTTTCTGATGCCTGCCTTTAAACAGTCTGTCCAAAGAGTTCACATCCTTTAGGTTTACAGCACTAGCATCACTTCTCAATGTGGTTTGCTGTTTTTTAATCTCCTCTGATTGTCTTGCCATATTAATAGCTTTATCCAGGTCTAGGTCTTTTTCCATTTGCATGCATTCTGATAGCCGTGTATCGACCAAGCCTACTACAATCCTGTCTCTGATGAGCTTGTCATGTATTTATTTATTTTATTTATTTATTTGATTTGCCAATTGTTTACAAGATAATAAGTATAAATGTATACATAGTTGTGAATACATGAAATGGGTACATATAAGAAAAATAAAAGAATAAGACAAACAATAGGACAGGGACGGTAGGCACGTTGGTGCGCTTTATGCACGCCCCCTACAGGCCTCTTAGGAAAGGGGTGAGGTCAATAGTAGACAGTCTAAGGTTAAAGTTTTTGGGGTTTGGGGAAGAAACTACAGAGTCGGGTAGAGTATTCCAGACATTGACCACTCTATTGCTGAAGTCGTATTTCCTGCAATCAAGTTTGGTGCGGTTTACTTTGAGTTTGTATCTATTGTGTGCTCTTGTGTTGTTATGGTTGAAGCTGAAGTATTCATTGACAGGTAGGACATTGCAATGTATGATTTTGTATACCATGCTTAAGTCAGACCGAAGACGGCGTAATTCAAGGTTTTCAAGTTCTAGAATTTCAAGTCTGGTGGCATAAGGTATTCTACAACGAGTAGAGGAGTGGAGAACTCTTCTTGTGAAATATTTCTGGACTTTCTCAATTGTGCTAATATCAGATACGTAATGTGGGTTCCAGACTGATGAACTGTATTCGAGTATTGGTCTAGCAAATGTTTTGTGTGCTCTGGTTAGTAGTGTGATATTACCAGAGAAAAAGCTACGTAGGATTAGGTTAACAACTCTTAATGCCTTTTTGGCTATGTAGTTGCAGTGGGCTCTAGCACTTAGATCATTAGAGGTGAGTATTCCAAGGTCCTTTACAGAGCTTGAGTCATCAACAAGATCTTGACTATTCAGCTTGTATTTTATTTTCTGATTTTTTTTGCCAATATGTAAGACAGAGCATTTATTTGTTGAGATTTGAAGTTGCTATGGTGGATTGACATTTGAAATGAGACACAGGGAACTGTCTCTGAGAGAAAATGCCAACCCTGAGTGAACTCAGGTAGCAGTATTTATTGAGAAAAAACACAAGCAAATATACAGTATGCATATTCAGAAAACAATGACCTCAACAGGAGATTACTTCACCAGCATGAGAACACACAATCTTGGAAAGTCCCAGATGTTACCTTGCTAGGATGAGATCATACAGCCACGGAAAGTCTCATGGGAAAGTTTGGAAAGTCCCATGAGAAAGCACAACTGTGTACCTTGAACTTTCACCCATTTTCCTGTTCCTTCTAAACTGGCAGAATCAAAACAGAATGAGGCACTCTGAGCAAAGATACTCCTACCCCCACCAAGAATGCCCACATCTTCCTAGACTTACTGCTAGTATTCAAAGGCCTTACAGAAAATGATAAAATGATTAATAAAATATATTACCACATTCCCTCCTTTTTTATTTATTCAAAGATAGGGGTGTTTTAGTGGCATAGTACACAGTTCCCTCATGACCTGATCCCACACGCCGGAAGACTGAGGTACACATTTGTAATAGATTAGGAATACATTGAATAAAACAACATAATAAGATACATATAGCAATAATAATAACAACCCCTTGCAATAAGGAGCGAAACCATGATCCATCAGGAAGCCAGGACCACAGACTGTCCCAGAATGATGCATTAAACCCATCAGCTCCAGATTGATGCTGAGCAATACGATCTTCCATGTCCTGAACAGTCTTTGTAATGTTTGGCTCATAATTATGTATAAAAATACAGCAATGCGAATGAATTAAAGCACAAACTCCTCCTTGGGCAGCTAACATAATATCTAAAGCATATCGATTTTGCAAAGTAACTGTACGAATTTCAGACATTTCTACATTAATCATCTTAATATTCTTTATAGTATCATTAAACATAGCAACAGTAAAATTATTTAAAATATGAATATCCCTATAGTTCATAGCAATTCCCAAAGGCGGGATGAGACCTCGAGAAATTTGTGTCCATAGATTACCTCCCATGGTTAGACCTGATTCCAGCTCACGCTTGTTGCGGATTCTGCCTTCCGGCAACTGATCCAGTTTATAAATTACAGGTATTACATACCCCAATGTGCATATCCCAGACCAATTCCCGGGAACCTCCCGATACCCATACTCCCCACATAGGAACCACACATCATTCCCCATAGCCCAAGGCTCCCCCCGGGCTACCTCAGAACCATTCTTCATCTTCTCAAGATATTGACACATATAGCACTGAGGAGAATTGAACTGAGGGAGACAGGTATAGTTCTGCACACTGCTATTATAACAGATGGTTGGCATTTGAAAAGTGACATTACACCTGGACCAATTCCCTAGGAAAGTTCCTCCAGAGTCATTTCGGGTGAAGCATACATACGCCCTTCCCTTTAAGGACACCTTGACCTTAGCCGTCACATTCCGATTATAATGTGTGCATTTTTTCTTTTTGAACATCTGGAATTGCTCTGTTGTAGCACAAGATAACTGTTTTCTCCAGGTTGCATTCTTTATTAAATTTTTTTCCTCAAAAGGCACTCCATGCAATGTTAGTCCTTCTCCCACTCTCCCAGGAAGGTGCATACACAACCAACAATTGGTGATGTTCAAGTTTTTGGCAGTTGTGCGCAAATCTTTAATGTAATTATTATCTGTCCACAAATCATCGCCCAAATCTCCGGCACGCTGAACATGCTGTCGCTGCTCTCTCCGCACCCGAGCAGCCCAGGACAGATTAGGCAGAATCAACAGGATCAGGAACCACAGATGCGCCATCCTGCTGTTCCGAAACTTCCTTCACAGGTGCCTGCGAATGATCAGGCCGAACACACCGACCAGGAACCCAACGAATTTGACCAAGATGTTCAACTGCTGCATAACCACGTCCCCACGTTATCAGCTCAGCAGGAACCCATGCCGGATCCGGAAGGAACCGCACCAACACCCGAGGTCTCACTGCATCTGTAGAAGGAGAAGAAAAATGCCTGCTGGCCGCGCCAGGGGGTTACCAGACAAATTTAAAAATTTAAAGTATATAAAGCTAGATTCAATTGATCTTGAATCGCCGGAAGCCCCAGGAGCTTCCCTCCTTTTTTATTTAATTTAGTCAACATGGTCTTGAGCGTGGAATTATGACGTTCTACAATAGCTTGCCCAGTAGAATTGTATGGAATCCCAAATTTATGTTCCACAGACCATTGTTTGCAAAACTGATCAAAACCGGTGCTCCGATAAGCTGCACCATTATCAGTTTTTAAAGTTTTAGGTGTACCAGCAACTGAAAAAGTCTTAATGCAATGATTGATGACATGTTTAACCATCTCACCTCTTTGAGGGGTAGCCATTAAAAATCCTGAATAAGTATCCACAGTCACATGTATATATTTCCAGGGCGCAAATGGTGGATATTGAGTAACATCCATTTGCCAAATCATTGAAGGTTTCAACCCTCTGGGGTTAACTCCCATAGGGATATTCGTGCCCTGCTTTGAACAAGTTGGACATTGTTGAATTATGGCAGCAGCTTCTGCAGTAGTAAGTTTGAATTGCTGTGCCAATGCTTTAGCGTTTTGATGAAAATAACTATGACTGTCCCATGGCTGGACAGTGAGGACTGAAGTTACAGCACTGTCAGCTTTGGCATTACCTTGTGATAAAATTCCAGGCAAATTACTATGACTACGAATGTGAGCAACAAAACACACATTCACACGCTGCTCCAAACATCCTTGTAAAAGCAAAAGCAATCTTAAAATATCAGGTGATATTCCAGGAGACAAATAAGAACCTGCTACAAAGGGTAACAAATTATACACATACAATGAATCCACTATTAAATTAAAATCCTGATTGTGAAAATTTTGAAAAGCCAAAACTACAGCAGCAAGTTCTGCCTGCTGGGCAGACTTCTGCTCTGAAGTCACTTTTGTATGCCAAATTCCAGATTTATCTTTCCAAACACAAGCACCAAAAACTTTCCCTCCATCAGTAAAAACTGTAGGAGCATTTGATATGCCCAATGGTATCCTTTCTTACATTTTGGGCATACTGATTTAGGACGAACACCCTGTCCCATTGATCTCTTATTCTGCTGACTTTGACCTCCTCCAGGAGCCCGACATTGCGCTTTAAAATGTCCAGGCTTCCCACAATTGAAACAATTCCCCTTTTGAGCACGTCCTGTTTGTAAAGCCAAAGCTAAAGTCTCCATGTTAAAAGACTGACTCCCTACCTTTCTACATGCATTAATCAAACCATGATTTCTCGCTCTCCACTTGCTATAAGTGGATTTAAAATCTTTTTGCAATCTGTGTTAGCTTGTTCTACTGCTAACTTAAAAAGCAACTCTTTCTGGGCAAATTGATTATCAATTTGTCTTTCAATAGCCAATTTCAGTCTGCTAATGAAATTTTCATAGGGTTCATTGTTCCCTTGTTTGATGTTAGTAAAGGTCTTCTCACCACCTTCGGCGTCAGGGAGAGACCCTATGGCTTGAAAAATTATTTGTGGGAGAAGAATGAACCCTTCCTCAGGCATACCATCTCTCTGTTGTTCCACTGTTGTAAAATTACCAGCTCCGTAAAGCTGATCTGGGGTAACATTTGCTGTTCCCCTCTGGACTGCCAGCTGTCTCCATTTCTGATCTAACACCAAATATTGAGCTGGAGTTAAAATCATATTCAACAGAGCTTTCCAGTCAGCTGGAATCATTTTATTTCCATAACCAACTGCTTCTAACAATGCCTGAGTATATGGCGTTCTAACACCATATTCTTTTGCTGCTTGCTTAACTTCCCTCAAAATTCTGAGCTGTAAAGGCTTCCACTCCCGCATGGATTTAATGCAGCATCCATGACAATTTCTACTGGATTAAGTTGAACTTCTACTCCAAACTCCACCAAATCATCTCCTGATAGTTCCCCTCTATTCTTTGCTTCTTGAATAGCTGCAGTAACAGCATCCACCTGAACCCTTAAAGGTAAACTCTTATCCTCTGACAAAGTATTTCTAGCGCCGGACAGTCCCCCAGATTTATCTGGAGGTGCCGTCGGCGGCAACAAACGCCGCATGGTAAAGCGGCAAACCTTCTTCGGGGTGCTAGGAGCGGTTGTTCATAAGTAGCTAACGCATCCATAATCACCCTCCAGGTTAACAAAATTGAAGAAGGGGCACGAGGTTCCTCGTGCAAAAATTTCCCTATCTTTTTCCAGGACTCTACTTTAATACTACCTCCCTCTGGATATGACTTAATATTTTTCCAAACATACTGTAGTAAGTCCTCAATTTCTTTCTTTCCTACAGCACAACCCCTACTGCCAATTCCAAACCCAAAACTATTCCCAATGATCCCTCTCAATTCCCTGATGTGCTCTTTCTGAGCCTTCGAGAGATCTCCCCCCATACTCACGAAAAGAATCTATCTTCGTCCAGCGAAGAAGATGAGGGCCCAGTCGACGTCCGCGACGATGCAATTGCTAATAGCAATTGCTGAGGATTAGGAAAAGTGTCCTCTGTGGTAGGGCAGTATGAATGGACATCAATCCCATCACAAATGACAACAAGAACAAAATAGATCGATTTAATGAATGTCTTCCTTTGATTCTGGGGGATTAAGGTTTAAAGTCTGGTCTACCTGTCTGATTAGAAAAGGTCCCTTCTGGACAAGCATCACACTGGTAGCAGCAAATTTGCTTGCCCTCAGGAACTCTTCTCCTTTCTCCTGCCTGGCACCTCTTCCTTCCACACCTGGCAAAGGGGATGGTCTGAAAGAGAAATACCAATGAATTATTTAATTGGTTCCCACATTCCTATTTCTATGCTCAGAATCTATTCTAAACAAATTGTTCACCATTGTCTATCAAAAACCAGGAACAGCTACTAGGGGTTGCAGGCCAGTGAAACTCCCAATTGACCAACAGATGCTGGAGATTGGAACTGGGGTTTCATCCTACAAAGGAAGGCTTGTGACTGAACCACAGCATTTCTAAAAGAAATAACTTTGAGGTTGCAACTGAGAAAAAATGGTCCATGGAAATCAGTTTTTTTGCTGTAATTGCATTCTGCATTTCAAACAGAAATTGTTCCCTTTGTGGAATGACACAAATCAGACCTCAAATGTGTTACATGAAAAGCAGATTTGTCACAAAATGACTGCCATGATTTCTGACTCAATTGAGTTAGAAGGATGCTCTGCATTTCAGGAAGAGAATAAATCTTTCCCAGAATTTACAACATTTCCTTGCAGCTCACCTTTGTGGCCCAGACAATTCCATCAGACTTAATGGTGAAATCCTGGCCTGGGGGAGCCTCAGGATTCACTTGCCCAACTTTCATGGGGACAAAAGATTGATTGGGGAGGAGAACCCAATTGAGAAGGTCATAACGAGCAGATCCCAGTCCATCTTCTGAGAAGGAGACTTCATCTCCAGCACTGTTGTTGAACTGCACATTGCCCAAATAGGGAAGAATCTGAAATAAACGTGATATTTAGAAATAGGAGTATTTGGTTAGAGCTACGGTTATGGCTTCTATCAGAATATGGTGACAATTTTGAGAAGATAAATTTAGGTCTGAAAAGCTAGAGGATTCTCTTGGAGGAGAATTGAGGAATCTGGAGTAACACCAAGTATTTACTCTGAAACTACAAAAAAAATATCTTTATCATTGGTCCTTTGTATCATGGTTTCTTCAAATAAAGCTTTACCAGAATAAGCACATATGAAAAATTTCAGTGCCACATTCCAAAATTAATCATGTGCTTTTCCTCCTGAGATATTTGATTACATGTAGTTTTAAATATTTACTTTATCCCAAGGTCTTATAACTGATAGATTCACTGTAGGAACGATTAAATGATTTGTATGGCAACAAAGTACAATTCCTTTGTTTTTTCTATCTGAGAATCGAACAGAGCACAATGCAGGAACCATGTTTGATGAAATGGAGTCAAGGAAAAGGAACTGCTTGCCCTGATTTGTCTCTTCACTGTTCAGAGAAGTTCAATGTTTATCCAGTAATGCAGAAAAGTCTGATGGGTTTGAGACAAACAACCCATTAAGGCTATTTTGAGTCCTTCTTTATGTGCTCAGGTGGCTGCATTCACACAAGCTGAGCAGTGCAATAAGCACAAAGCTGAACAAATGGGGGGAAGGGTCACGTAGGATGTTAAACTATAGAAACATAAACCAGGATTAAAATGAATTGAGTGTCTTTCTACAAGTTGGATTCAGGTTACATGCTGAGGGAAACGGAGGTTGTTCTGCAAATATTCCAACTAGGATTTCTTCTGACTTCTTGAAGCTTCTTTCTCAAACATAGACAGATTGTTGTTGTGGTCTCAGTTGACTTCTACTCCCTGTCATGGTTACCTCCTGAAACCCAGGTAAACATTGACGCCTTTCAGGACTTTATGAAGGTCTTTCTTCTTTTTTGTTATTTTTGTAATAACTTTTATTAATTTTCTATTAATTACATTTCATAGTGTTTAATAAATGTGTTTTCTGGGTATTTAATTTGCTTAACAATACAGATTCCATTCTTACTCTCCAACCCCTGGTAAAATAAGTTCCATGTATAATCATATTCTGTGTCTTCTTTCTGTTTAATTTTAAATGTAAGTCTATCCATTCCTGCAGAGTCTAGTATCTTCTTAACTATCTCTTCCTCTTGCGGTCTTTCTTCATCTTTCCAATGTTGTACAAAGATAATCCTCACTGCTGTTAAGACATGTGATACTAAATACATACTTTTCTGATCAAATTTTTCTGGTATCATCCCTAATAAAAATAGTTCAGCTATAAAATCTACATGTTTCCCTATTATCTTTTCTAGCCATCTGTGTATTTTTGCCCAGATTTTTTATTTTATTTTATCACAAGGCCACCACACATGATAAAATAAGCCCATCTTTTGACTACATTTCCAACATTAGCTAGACATACTTTTAAACATTTTAATGAACCTTCACTTCTCTTTTCCCCTCTCTCTAACCTCTTCCAACAAAACATTATTCTTAACTCATATTTTTCTAATAATTGCTTTTAATATGCATTGATATGATAACATGTGGATATTGAATCAGTAACTGAAGAAATGCATATGGGAATCTTCCTCTCTGAGAAACCACAGAAATTACCTGCCATGATTGGATATTTGGGGTCCTCTTTCCAAACCTCATCATGGTTGGTCGGGCTCTGGATCCAAACATTGCATGTAATGCATGTGCCACAGCATAAATGGCATTGTAGATATTGTAACTTTCACCTGTCATGCTTGTTTCAAAAGTGTAATTGGGCAGATTCTGCACATTCTCTTTTCCTGTACATAGTTTTTTCCCCTTTGGTGGGATCTCTCCTAATTTATGGATCTTGCAGTCAAAGACAACTTCCCACCATAGAGGGAGAAAGACATCTCCTTGGGTGTTCAAAGGGTCTAAAGACAGAACAAAATGATTGAATTCTGAGACATCCCTGGTGTGGTCTCTGAAATGCAAGATTCCATGGAAAGACTTTACAAATAATAATGTGTGTTCAGATATCTCCACACTAAGTTTCCAATGGGAGGTTAAGATCCAAACATTCTGAAATGTTGTCTTGCTTGATTTTACAACGTGGAACAAAATTGTCTGTACACTTAAACTACAATGAGAGTCTCCAAAAAGAAGAATCACTTCAGTTCTTGACCAAGTCTTGAAACTGAGAACTAATTTTTTCATTATAATCTCAAAATCATGTGATTTCAACCTTTCAGAGAAAGCCAGGCAGATCTCCTTCTCCTGGAGCATTGGGGTCAGAGTTGAGATGAAACATTCTCCCCTCTCATCTTCAGGGGCCATAAGACCAACCCAGTTCCACTGGAAATGCAGGAGCAGCTGGACTAAGCCCACATATTGAGAAGATTCTTTAGGATTAATCCGGAAGAAGGAAGGATAAACTCTTCTCTCTCCTTGAGAGAACTGAAAGCCAACACCAAGCTTGAGCAAATGAAATTATTTTTTCAAAAACAAAGTAAAAGTTGACGTTCGCTTTAGGGATCACCAGTTACACATTTTTATTGGTTGAGGTATGTTGGAAGACAAGAGAAAAAAACTAACAATCGGATTCAGAGAATAAATGGCACTAAAATGATGGCCACTTTTTAATAAAGCATTAACTAAGAGTCACATGCTCATGATATGCCTCCCCAAAAAAACCCTTCCTCTCTGCTTTTGAGTAACCTTCTGATCTCTGTCTACTCCATACTGTATCCAAGAGAGCTCTCTTACCTGTGAGACCTTAAAGATGCTGAAGATGGAATCCATCTGCCTTGAGGATTTGGGATTAAGGCCACCAATGATGGAGAACAGAGTGCCCTGCCAGCCACATTTGTAACCTGGAACCACTTGGCCTTGTGAGGAGAGCATGGAGAGGCTGTTTAAGGAAATAACTATCTCCCTCTGGAAATGGCCATAGATGTGGAAGCCAAGGGTGAGGTTGGGGAGTAGAAGAAAATCCTTATTGACCTGGGAGACAGCAAACATCAATGCAAGGATCTGCTGGTAGTTACTGGGGATGAGTCTATAGTGCAAAAAATACAGGGAATATTACAGTTAAGGTTGTTTGCTTGTAGAGTTTGCTTCAGTGTTTGGTTTGGTACAGCAACATCCAAATTGGGTTTGGGGTTTTTTTAAGGATCTTTCTCAGCTAAACCTGAATGCTGCCATTCTATAATAGAAGATGAAGGGTGGGGAGAGTTGGTACAAGTAACCCTTTTGATGTAACCTGAATATCTTCAGCCTTGTATTGAATCTGTATAACTTGCACATGGTATATGACTGCAGCCAGATGCCTGGAACCTTGTCACCTCTTGGAGAGATAGCAAGAGGAGAAGTGACCAGAAAAATTCCAGCTCTGAGAGGAACTTCCTGAAAAACTTTTCTAAGATACGTTCCCAGAAAAAGGGGAGGGGGATTAACATGTTGTTTCTTTGGTTGACTAAATCCACATTCATTTATCTCTTCCTGTATGCCTGGGGGTATCTTAGACTCTGCTTTGGCTAGTATCTGGATTATTCCTTTCAATAAAGAATTCCTTTTGAAGTACCTAGCTTTCAGAAGTTCAGAATTGCGGCTTATTTTAGGAGCTTGCTATTTTACTGAGAAAAGGAGAAGATGTATATTACACTAAGACAGTGCAAAATACTAGAAGAAGTATTTTTGAAAGAGGTCCAGCTGAAACTTACCCACTACCGAAAATAAGATTTGATGTATTAAATTCAGGGACAGTAGAATTCAAACTGCCTCCCAATGGCAAATTTCCACCAATAATATGATCACCAGGCCTATAGTAGCATTCCTGTAATGGGATATAATCCCTGAACGCACACATGGTTTGTTGCCTCTTTGCTGTAATTGGAGCCAGGAGCCAGAAGAGCATCAGCAACAACCATAGCATCATTCCTACCTGGTCATTCTTGTCAACTTCCCTCCTAGGACAGAAATAAAAGTTTAGGTAGAAACTGATTTGAAAGTTGAACTTGAAATTTCACTGGAGCTATAGCAGATCAGACACCACCTATACCACCTGGATGGCCACAGAACAAATTTACAGCAAAGATACTTCCTCTTACCTGTGTTTGGGCTGTGATTATAAAGGAAACAAAGACACGTGAGTCTCTTCAAACCCAGGAGTGAGCTTTTTGCAAGACAGGCTAAGGTCTCATCTTTTACCCCCATCTGGAGAACTCAGACATGTTTTTATAGCTTGGAAGTTTTTCTTTCTAGAAATCTACAGGGGATACACTAACAATTACTGTACTTCTGATGATTGCAAGGAAAAGCAAGTTTCTGTCCTTGTAGCAATAGCTTCTCATACACCCAATTGGAAAAAAAAAACATTCTTGTGTTTCTTGTCATGTCCAGAGCAGATGGAGTCATGCTGAAGTTGTGAATTTGACCTCCATGAACCAATATTTGACGGGCTGTCACAGAGAAAAGTCTGTCAACCTCTTCTCTAAAGCACCTGAAGGCAGGAGGATAAGTAATGGATTGAACTTTATCAAGGAGTGATCCAACTAGAACTAAGGAGAAATTTCCCGACAGGACAATTGATAGAATAGAATACAATAGAACAGAACAGAACAGAACAGAACAGAACAGAACAGAACAGAATAGAATAGAATAGAATAGAATAGAATAGAATAGAGGAAGGAGAGGAGACAATTTTATTTATCTAATTGTTTGTTTGTTTGTTTGTTTTTGTTTATTTGTTTATTTGTTTATTTTTGTCAATTGCTTACAAGATAATAGGTATCAGTAAAAACATAGTTTTGAATACATGAGATAGATACTTATAAGAAAAATAAAAGAAACAATAGGAAAGGGATGGTAGGCACGTTGGTGCAGTTATGCACACCCCCTACAGGCCTCTTAGGAAAGGGGTGAGGTCAATAGTAGACAGTCTAAGGTTAAAGTTTTGGGGGTTTGGGGAAGAAACCACAGAGTCACGTAGAGTATTCCAGACATTGAGCACTCTGTTGCTGAAGTTGTATTTCGTGCAATCAAGTTTGGTGCTATTAACCTTGAGTTTGTATCTATTGTTTGATCTTGTGTTGTTATGGTTGAAGCTAAAGTATTCATTGACAGGTAGGACATTGCAATGTATGATTTTATATGCTATACTTAGATCGGACCGAAGTTGGCGTAGTTCTAGATTTTCTAGGTCTAGAATTTTGAGTCTGGTGGCATAAGGTATTCTGCAACGAGTAGAGGAGTGGAGAACTCTTCTTGTGAAATATTTCTGGACTTTCTCAACTGTGCCAATATCAGATACTTAATGTGGGTTCCAGACTGATGAGCTGTATTCGAGTATTGGTCTAGCAAATGTTTTGTGTGCTCTAGTTAGTAGTGTAATATTACCAGAGAAAAAGTTACGTAAGATTAGGTTAACAACTCTTAACGTCTTTTTGGCTATGTAGTTACAGTGGGCTCTAGCACTTAGATCATTAGAGATGAGAACTCCAAGGTCCTTGACAGAGTTTGAATCATCAACAAGGTCTTGACTATTCAGCCTGTATTTTATTTTCTGATTTTTTTTTGCCAATATGTAGGACAGAGCATTTATTTGTTGAGATTTGAAGTTGCCATTTGTTTGACCATTCTGATACATAGTCAAGGTCTTTTTGAAGGGTAGCAATATTATCTGTGGTATTGAATAGCTTTACATCATCAGCGAAGAGAATGCAGTTGCTCTTGATATGATCACAGAGGTCATTTGTGTAGAGTATGAATAGAGTTGGTCCTAGAACACTGCCTTGGGGGACACCACTATTCACAGGTACAGAATTTGACAGGACACTCCCAATTTTGCCCATTTGTTATCTGTTTGACAGGAATGCTTCTATCCAGTTATGCAGTTGTCCAGAGATACCGTAAGATTTTAGTTTTAGGAGTAGTTTGCCATGTACCACTGAATCAAAGGCTTTACAGAAGCTTATGTAGATTGCGTCTATTGCTCTGCGCTGATCAAGTTGTGTAGTCCATATGTTTTTGCAGTGTAAGAGTTGCAGATTACAGGATAGTTTTTTTTTTTTAAACCAAATTGTTTATTAGAGAGTAGGTTGTTTGTCTCTAAGTGGAGGATAATGGATTGGTTAATAATTGATTCCATGACTTTACAGGTGACGCAGCATAAGGAGATTGGTCTGTAATTTTCAGCTAGGCTGGGGTCTCCCTTTTGGAAGAAGGGGATGACTGTGGCTTGTGACCATAGGTTAGGCAAGGAGCTGGTCCTGAAAGATCTTTCAAAGATTATGCTTAGAGGTTCTGCTATGGCAGTGGATAGCTTTTTTAAGAAGTAGGCTCATATTCTGTCTGGTCCAATAGATAGAGATGGTTTTAGATTGTGTAGTGCTTTTTCAACATTGTCTTCTGTAAAATCGATATGTATTAAATCATTGTAGTTGTCTGTGGTTCGACTAGGAAATACTGGCCATGATCCATTGCTGTTTACAAATACTGAGCCAAAGAGTGTATTAAAGATGTTGGCTTTAATGGTGCTGTCCGTGCGGTCTTCACCATTAGGTCCTATCAAGGGTGGGATGGACCATGAGTCTTTTAGTTTGTTGTTTACAAAATTGTAGAAAGCACAGGTAGAATTCATGCGTAGAAGGTTTTCCTCTTGTTTAAAGTGATAATTGGTGCATTCAGTCTTTATCTGGTGGAATAAATATACTTATACCTATTGTTTTGTAAGTGATTAAATCAAAATAAATAAATAAAAAATAAATAATTGTAGCTTTTTATCTGGTAATATTGCACTACTAACTAGAGTATACAAAACATTTGCTAGACCAATTATCAAACATTTATTTATTTTATTGATTTGATTTGATTTGTCAATCACTTACAAGATAATGGGTATGGGTGTAGGCATGAGTGGGAATGCAGGAAATAGGTGCGGATGAATGGGGACTGTGGGACAGGGACGGTAGGGACGATGGTGTGCTCTTGCACATCCCTTACAGGCCTCTTAGGAATGGGTATTCTTTTCCTTCCTTCCTTCCTTCCTTCCTTCCTTCCTTCCTTCCTTCCTTCCTTCCTTCCTTCCTTCCTTCCTTCCTGCCTGCCTGCCTGCCTGCCTTCCTTCTTTCCTTTCTCCCGCTCCCTCCCTTCTCAAGGTAAATTGCATCAAACTTGATTGCAGGAAATACGACTTCAACAACAGAGTGGTCAATGCCTGGAGTACTCTACCAGACTTTATGGTTTCTTCCCCAAACCCCAAAAACTTTAGACTTTCTACTGTTGACCTCACTTCTTTCCTAAGAGGTCTGAAAGGGGGTGTGCATAAGTGCACCAACGTGCCTACTGTCCCCGTCCTAATGTCCCCTTTTTATTCCTAGCCATTTCATGTATTTTTACTCATGTTTATACTTATACCTGTTATCTAATACGTGCTTCACAAAATAAATAAATAAAATAAATAAATAAAGTTGAGATGAAGCCAGCATGAATCATCCTTGAGAGATAGGATTGTTCCCCTACCTCTGAAAGAGGACTCAGTTTCACTCCTACTCAAGGAACAATGGCTGCACCACATCATACTGGACTATTTTGGTGGACCCTGGATGAATCTTCCTTTCAGTGAGATTTCAGGATTGGGTGTGGGGTGGAAATGGTATTGGTTGCACATTTAGATGAACTTAGGAAGAAGCAGAATGAGGGCAGTGCATCCATTCCAACCTGGCCTCTTGGTAGTCTTTAAAGTCATCAACTGTCAAATGCTGGAAATCAGGTGACCCAAATGAATATAGGGTTATTGTATGCCAATGATCTCCAGAAAAATCTGGTCTACTAGCAGTGAAAGCAAATTTGGCAGTAAATAAGAGTCAGCAGAATTCAAGGTGGGCTGAACTTAGATCTCTTGGAGACTTGAGATGAATGGAGCATTTGTCCCTTATATCGGGCTGAGCCTTGTCATCACCTACCTCAACCCTGGTTTCCAAAAGTATTGGCTCTCTTATAGGCCTTGACAGTCCTTCAGGAAGATGATCAGTGTTATGATATGTACAGAATAACTCTTGAGAAACAAGGATATGCACATGGGAAACGTTTATGAGAATAGTTATGAATAATTATCCAGCCACACACAGATACACTTAATTGAGTTAAAGTTTACTTTAAGAAATAGCACAGTCCAATAAATAGTCCAGGTAATATACATTTAACAGTGCAAAGAATATCCAATTACAAAGTCTTCTTACCAGTTGCCTTTGTCAGTTACAGTAAACAAAGATATCAAAGTATAAGCACAGCATAAATACAGCAGAGAACCTTAGATAGCAGCAGAATGTCAGAGAGACAGAATGTCAGAGAGACAGAATGTCAGAGAGAACAAGCTATGATCTCTAGCTCCCTCTTATGGTAATTTTCAATATAATCAACCAATCAGAATATAGTATAAATCAATACAATGATTTTTGTCTTATAGCTACAAACATACATTGTTGGTTTATATATTGCCAACCCAACTAATTAGTGGACAGATTCCTAACAATTTATGTAGAAGTTGCTTCCCAATTAACTAATACTACATAACAGATCACAGATAATCAGAGTTGGAAGGGACCATATAGGTCATCTAGTCCAACCCCCCGCCCAGGCGGGAGACTCTACACCATTTCTGACAAATGGCAGTCCAATCTCTTCTTGAAAGCCTCCAGGGATGAAGCTCCCACGTTCTCACTATCAGAAAGTTTCTCCTTATTTCCAGGTTAAATCTCTCCTTGTTCAGTTTCCATCCATACATAAATTGTAACCACCCTTTCAGTGCAGTTTATTCCCTGTGGGTGGTTTCTTTCATCTTCTGACTTGTCACAACCAAGCAAAATATGTAATTGATCACTCTTCTTAAAAGGAAGAAGCTTAAACTTGCCACTCAGAGTGAATCAGACTGACTAATGGGGCCATCAACCATACAATGGTGACCCCTTAAGTCACCAAAAACTTTACTTTGTCTTTGAAAGAAGACTCTCACTTTCTCCAGCTTGGTGTTGGCTTTGAGTTCTCTCAGGGAGAGAGATCAGCTCATCCTTCCTTCTTCTGGATTAATCCCAAAGAATCTCCTCAGTATGTGGGTTTAGTTCAACTGCTCCTCTATTTCCAGTGGAACTGGGTTGGGCTTTTGACCCCTAAAAGTGACAGTGGAGAACATTTCATCTCATCTCTAATGCCAATGCTCAGGGAGAAGGAGATCTGTGTGGCCTTCACTGAAATATTGAAACCGGATAATTTTCTCGATACATGGAATACATTTCGTCTTTTTTAAAAAAAAACTGATGTCAAACTGAAGAGATTGTTCTCTTTGGAGACCCTCATACTAATGCAAATGTACAGTCCGCTCTGCATTTTTATGTAACGTCCACAAAGTCACTGCCTCAGAAAGTTTGGATCCTAACTTCCCACTGGAAACACAACGTGGTGGCAGCTAAAGACGCATTGCCAGTTATAAAGCCCTTCCATGGGTCTTTGCAGTTAAGGGACCACACAGGGGATATCTCAGAATTCAGACATTTTCTCGTATCTTTAGACCCTTCAAATCCAGAAGGGGACATCTTTCTCCCACAGTGGTGGGAAAAAGTCTTTGACTGCAAGATCCAGAAACCAGGAATGATCATTCCAAAGAAGAAGAAGAAATGTACAGGAAAGGAGAATGTACAAAATGTGCCTGCTCACATTTTTGAAATAAGCATGACAGGCGAAAGTTACAATATCTACAATGCCATTTTTGCTCTGGCACACACATTGCATGCAATGTTTAGATCCAGAGCCCAACCAACCATAATGAGGCTTCGAAAGAGGATCTCAAATGTCCATTCTTGGCAGGTAATCTACGTGAGTTTTTATTTAGTCCATATAGCTTTAGAGAGAAAGTCTCCTCTATGTATTTTTTGAATTTAATGATTTAATATCTGTATGCTACCATATCAGTACATCTCAGAACAGATCGGAGAATTATATTATAACAACATGAAATAAGTACAGTGAAATTATTTTAAATACATGCAAGTTGTCAATTTTTGATCACATAACCATAGATATGCGAAAACTAGTAATAACTCATTTTGTTTGGGGCTGATGCTATTTCGAATGGTCAATAAAGAAATGATGGTAAGTCAAGGACTACCTAACTTTGTAATAACATTGGTTAAATGGTAATTATAGGATCGAGAGCTGGATATATACATGGATATAACGCCATCACTCTACTAAACAAATAATTCCCTCAACACTGTCAAACTATTTACTAAGTCTGCATTACTATTATTATTAATTTTGCCATCCTTCCTTTCACCCATCTCCTCCCACTTATGACTGTGTGACTGTAACCTTGTTCCTTGTATCCTAACGCTTTTTATTGACTGTTTCCTAGTATGATTTGATTTCTTATGACTATTATTAAGTGTTATACCTTATGAGTTGTGACAAATGTATCTTTTCTTTTATGTACATTGAGAGCATTTGCATCAAGACAAATTCCTTGTGTGTCCAAATTCCTTGGCCAATAAAGAATTCTATTCTATTCTATTTTACTCTGTGTGTGTTTGAGAGACTATTTGGTGGAGTGGACTCCAATTTAAATTTTGCTTTTTTTGCCCCTCAAGCGTGGGCTGCAACCAGTTTAACACACACACATGCACACAAATCACAGGAGAAAAACTATAGAACAAAATTTGGAATACAGAATTAACATCTTGATATGTAGGTATTATTCCAGTATGGTTGAAATAGAAAAAGCTATGATACAAATGTCCAAAGAATTTTTTTTTTTGTAATGCTGGGGAAGAGGTTAAATATTTGGTTTTACTCCTGATTGCTCAGATCTCCACCAAGGGAACATGTTTCAAAATATTCATAGTTCTCAGCAGATCATTTAAGTTTATGGAACTAAGCTCACCTTCTCCCACAGGCCAACTTTTCTAACCAATTTAATGCAGGGGTATTTCAGTAAACAACTTATGGGTACCCTACTAGCCCTTCTTCCCGTGCTTTCACATCCCATTGGAGGAAACAAAACATTTGCTAGACCAATACTCGAATACAGTTCATCAGTCTGGAACCCACATTACGTATCTGATATTAGCACAATTGAGAAAGTCCAGAAATATTTCACAAGAAGAGTTCTCCACTCCTCTACTCGTTGTAGAATACCTTATGCCACCAGACTTGAAATTCTAGAACTAGAAAACCTTGAATTACGCCATCTTCGGTCTGATTTAAGCATGGTATATAAAATCATACATTGCAATGTCCTACCTGTCAATGAATACTTCAGCTTCAACCATAACAACACAAGAGCACACAATAGATACAAACTCAAAGTTAACCGCACCAAACTTGATTGCAGGAAATACGACTTCAGCAATAGAGTGGTCAATGTCTGGAATACTCTACCCGACTCTGTAGTTTCTTCCCCAAACCCCAAAAACTTTAACCTTAGACTGTCTACTATTGACCTCACCCTTTCCTAAGAGGTCTGTAGGGGCGTGTATAAGCGCACCAACGTGCCTACCGTCCCTGTCCTATTGTTTCTCTTATTCTTCTTTTATTTTTCTTATATGTACCCATTTCATGTATTCACAACTATGTATACACTTATACTTATTATCTTGTAAACAATTGGCAAATCAAATAAATAAATAAATAAATAAAATAAAAATAGCTACCAATCTTTTCATAAAGGATAGGAATGAAAGGTTCAAGTTTTACTTTTTATTATTTAGGTGTTGCTTCTTTTTTCAGTGCTACTAGTCTCCCAGGAAATTGATAGACCCATAGGAAAAATAAGGGATTGAGCTATTCCAGGCCTATCAATCTGGTGGCCCATGGGCTGGATGCATCACACACAGGCCATGCCCACCCTGGCTCTGGAAAGGCAAAAAATGTCATGATACGCCCCATGACATGATCAAATTTAACACCCATGATTTTTTCCTATCTACTAACCTTCCTCTGGAGTGGGAAAAATCTGAATGGGCAGATTTGAAATACAGAGACGCTGATCTAGAAAGCTCTCAGTGCTGTCTTGTCTCTGATTCTTCCTTTCCTTTCTCCCTCCTATAATCAATTTCCCGTTAAATTGCTTTTGAAGGGGAAAAGAGACCATTCTCCATTGGTGGGATTCAACTGGTGTAACAATTGGTATAATAATCTCCTAAACCAGTCCATACCAGCTGAATCCCACGTCTGCCTTTCTCCCTTACAATACTCAATATACAATTGCACCACCTTTTCTCTCTCATTTTATAATTCTTTCAGCCCAGAACAATGGACAATGGACACAGAAACAAGATAGCAAGATTCCTAGCAGACTTCTGTGGGTTTCAGTATAAATTGAAAAAAAAAAACATTTCATAGTTTCTCTCACTCTGAAATGTGCACATTGATGTGCCCAGTGATTGGACAGATGCTTTATACCAGAGCAAATTGATCAAACTGCTGGGGCTTAACAGATTCTTGTCTCTGACTAACCTACCATCAGTGTCATGGATGATTTGCTCTTTTTGATCTTCTATATAGCACACATAGTTCATTCCATCACTACATCTGTGGGTTGGCCACAGAAGAAAGGAGGTGTTCATATCACCCTGAAAGGAGGGATAACACTTATAGTAGATGCCCTTGAAATCCTTAAACAAAGGCTCTTCATTTCAGATGCTGCCCACTGTGACCTTTGCCCAGAAGACCAATACTCCAATGAGCACAAGGACCACTGCATTGCCAAGAGGATCCACTTCCTTGCTTATCAAGAGACCCTGGGATACACTTTATTATGTCTTGCTCTTTTTCTCTCTATGATCACATTGGGAGTCCTGGTGATTTTCTTTAAACATCACAAAACACCGATTGTCAAGGCCAACAACCAAGATCTCACCTACATCCTCCTGGTCTCCCTCCTGCTCTACTTCCTCTGCTCCTTCCTGTTCATTGATCGACCCAGGAAGGTCACCTGTCTCTTCCAACAAACTTCATTTGCCATTCTCTTTTCTCTTGCAGTTTCCTCTGTCTTGGCAAAAACTGTCATGGTGGTTCTGGCATTTATGGCCACAAAGCCTGGGAACAAGACAAGGAAACTCTTAGGAAAACCACTGACCAATTCCATTGTCATAGCCTGTCCCCTGATCCAAGCCCTTCTTTGTGCCACCTGGCTGGGAACCTCTCCCCAGTTTCCTAACTTGGACTTCCACTCCTTTGTAGGAGAGATCATCTTGGAATGTAAGGAAGGCTCAGCTTCCATGTTTTACATTGTCCTCGCCTACCTGGCTTTCCTGGCCCTTATCAGTTTCACAGTGGCCTTCTTGGCTAGGAAATTGCATGTCAACTTTAATGAAGCCAAGTTCATCACTTTTAGCATGCTGGTCTTTTGCAGTGTTTGGATCACATTCCTTCCCACCTACCTGAGTGCCAAAGGGAAGTCCATATGACTGTGGAGATCTTCTCCATTTTGGCCTCTGGGGCTGGTCTTTTGGTTTGTATCTTTTTCCTCAAATGCTACATTATCTTACTGAAACCCCATCTGAATTGTCGGGAAAATATAATGAAGCACAAAAATCTCTGATTCATATGGGATTTGGGAATTTTTATTTTGATTTGGGTACTTTTCTCAGTTGTCCCCAGAGAGGCCTTAGTGATAAACATGGAAATCATTTAGATTAAAATATATGGCTAAGAATTTTCAGCAATACAATTTCTTCATTTATATTTCAGTTTTGAAAATGGGTTGGATTCACCATCAATGTTTTTAAATGTATTTCTTTCCATAGATCTACAAGGTTTTGCTAAGTTCCCTACTAACATTTTTTTTAAACAAGTTTTATTTTCAAGACAAACAATACATAAATACACATAAACACAAAACATAAAAACATAAAAAATCTCTTTTCTGAAAGTTGCTTAGTCCCGGGTTAAAACTCTTGGTACAGACACAAGTTCAATTTCATATTCATTTTACATACCACTTCATATCTTATTAACATTTTCAATTTTCTATATAACTTCTCCTCTCCTTTAAATTTTCTCAATTTTTTTTTCCTCCTCTCAATTCATATCCTAATATTTATTATTCTTTGTCTGTTCTATTCCAGCCAATCATTTATTTTTCTTCTTTCAAAAAAAGAAGACATACTTCTCCTGTACACTATATGGAGTATGATGCCTTTATCTTTTTCCCTTATATTTATAGTACTTAATATAAAATACATAACATACATTGGGATTCTGTCTGGTACATTCTAAAATTATACTATATTATCAAAAATAATACAAATCTATTCATTAGTATTGATATTCATTCATATCTTAAACGTTTAACTCATTACTTTTCAATTAAATCACATGCTTTTATGAGAGCCCTATTTTCCATAATTATCCCCCCCCACATCACATATTATAGCTCAATATTTCTTTGAAATGTTCCTCCTTCTTCTACTTCAAATCTCATTTCACAAAAGATTTTGCTAGTATACCATGTTCTAATCATTAATTTTAACAATCATTTATATCTTAAACATTTTATCCATTTCAATTGAATATCATGCCTTTGTGGGAACACTTATGCTTTCCACGATTATTACCCCCCACATCACAATCTTGAATCATATTTCATTACAGTACTCTCTTTTTCTTAACAAAAATTTCACTTATTTATGTTAAATATTTTATCACATTTTAAGCTACATATTATTTCTAATTTTCTATAATTACTTCTAAATACAGATATAAAATGCAATCTTATGTACCTTTCTAGAATCCCATTAACAATAAGATCTATCCATTATCTCTGAAAAACTTTTGCTTCTTAATATTTTGCTCCCCACCATTAGAGCTTCTCATCCCTTCCTTTCTCCCTTTCTTCTTCTTCTCCTTGTCCTCTTTAACCCCTTGTCTCTCCACCTCCCTTTTATTCTGTTTTCCCCCTTTCTGTTGTTTCTTAACGTAATGTCCCTTTTTCACCTTATTCTTCTCTTTTTTGGGCTGTTTTTTCAAATCTTAAAGACCTCTTTTCCTTTTTCTCTTGCTTTTTCCCATCTCCAATCAAAGTCCTTTTTTCATCAAAGATGGCTTCTTCTTCTTCTTTGTCCCCATCATCCTCATTCTGCTTCGCATAAATATAAACCGCCATTTCTAAGTATTGAAAAATAGTGCCAAGTCCATCTTCCCCTCCTTGTTTTTCTCTTTCATATTTTTGATATATAAGTTCCAATCCATCCACAGATGATGCCATTGTGTAGAGAAAAAGTTTTTCCAAACAACCACCCAGATGATTTAATCAGAAATAATTTCCAAAGGTTCCAAAATCACCAAACAATCCAAACAGACTGTTTCTTTTAAATACCTTCTTCTTCTTCACTTTTTCTTTCTGAGGTTAAAGTAATCACAAATCCTTTTCAAATATATTTTTTGGAAGTTTTTAAACTCTTTGCAATTCTACGCAATCTTCTCCTTATTTTCAAATTTTGCTCTGATTTTTTTTCACTCTCCCTTCCCACTCACAGCCAAAAAGATTTTTTTTCCCTCTGTCACTTTAGGAAGGAGAGTAGAACAAAGAAAAAAAAACTTTCCCCTTTAGGGTATTCACAGCTTGTGGCTCTCACAAGGAACAATATATCCTTAACAGCTTTCAAGGTTCCAAATCACTTTCTCCCGTCTTGTCCCGGTTAAAAGCACCTTTCACTTTCTCCAGCTTTCTCCCTCCTGCACTTGCTTACCCGCTGCAGCTTTCTTCGTGGCGGCCATTACTGACCGCTGTTCCTCTGCCTCGGGAAAAGGGAGTTTAGCCGGCTGGGGAGGGGGTTTGCGACACCCCAAACCCCTTGCCGGATCCCCCTATCTTCAGCTACCTCTACGGGCAGCTATATCCCCCAGATCCAAATGGATCGGGGGAACCTTGGCAGCGAACGCAGCAGGGATCGCGCGGTCACAAATCCCTGCCGCCGCCGAAGGCTAGCAAACCGGATACCGCCCCTACTAACATTTTCATTCAATTGACTATTAGTTTTTTTAAATTCTAGAATTTAAATGATTCATTTTTCTCTATTAATAGATACTTTATTAATATATTTCATGTGAAGTAGACATTAATGGGTATTTTCCTACCCCTGTTATTCTATTTCCCCCCTCGTTTTGAAATATTATGAAGAAGGAAGGACAGGCAGATGGATGGAAGTAAGTAAGTAAGGATGGATATGAATACATCATGACTCATTCATTATTGAGTAAGGAGGAAGACAAGGATGTTGTCTTGCTTGTTCAAATAACTTACAGATAATCCACTGAAACTAGTGAACCAGTTGTCAAGCATTTGGATTTTGATCATGTGACCATGGGGATGCTGCAATAGTCAAAAGTGTGAAAAATGAGCAAAAGTCACTTTTTTCAGTGCTGTTGAAACTTTGAACAGTCACACTAAATGAACTGTTGTAAATTGAGATCTACCTGTTCTTTGGAGAGTTCTGTTTTTCTTAATGGATCTGAGAAGAGTTGAGGCACCTTAGCAAAATGAGGCATAAACCTTTGATACTACTACATTTGTGCCAGGAGCACAATTTTGGAGGCAACTATTCTTTATGTGAGGCTGGACCTAAGAGGGCTATTCTAGGTGCAAACTACAGCAAACCTTTCCAAAATGTGCTTGAGTAGGTTGATTAAGTTTGATCAATGTCACCATGAGTACTGACTTCTGACAGTCTTAGAAGTCATATTAGCACCAGAAGTTTCCATGCTGCCACATTCCTGTGCCTGGGAAACTGGGAGGAGGGGTTTCATAGAGTGAATGTAGTTAGCCATAGTAGCATTCTTCTAGCAGTGAAGGTCATGTCATCCTGCACCTGGTTGAGGAGTGGTTAGAGGGATGTTTCAAGTTGGGACAGATGGTGATTGGGCCATGCAATGAACTGAGGGGTGCAGTGGATGGGTTTTTGATTTTCAATTATTGAGGGAAAACCTGGAACTCTCAGATTCAGGTTTTCCCAGATGTGCCAGTATGACAACTCCAATAAAATGGAACTTTGAGAAAATGCCTGTCTTGGAGTTTTGGGGTTAGAGTTTGTTTTTCTGGAATGTTGACAACTTCAAACAAAGAAGGCCTCACGGAAATAACCACCAACCAACACTGACTGGAATCTGCTTCAGAGAAAGGAGATAACTACATAACATTATGAACTAATTCTTATTATTCCAGCCAGGCCAGAGGCATAACATACTTCACAACACAAACACAAAATATACTTTCGAAGACAAACAAAGTTTTCTGGCTACAATCAGTTGTTAGAAAATATTGCCATAGAGTGGCAAGACATAGCCCATAGAATCATCAAGAGACAGACACAACTGGTATGGACCTATCATGGTGGCCACATATGCAAATTACAATCAAGGTATGAGAAAGATGTGAAGGCATACGGCTTCTACAAATAGCAAACAATATTTGGTCAAATAATGTTAGTGGTAGATGAAAAGTTAATAAAGAAACTATATAACTTATTGTTAAGCTTTAAAATGGAAGTTGAACAGGTAAAAGAGAGAATGATAATATGGGCATTTTTTTTTAATATATCATAGAACTAAACAAATGGCAAAAATGTTGGGAAAGAATCTGTAAGTTGACAATGGCAACTACTTATAAAGAAAACCTAAACACAATGTTTTATAGATGGCATTTACACTGGTGAGATTAGCAAAGATGTTTAAAAATATGTCTGCCAAATGCTGGAAATGTAATCAGACACTGGGCATGTACTATCACATGTGGTGGTCATGTGTGAAAGCAAAGAAATATTGGAGAAAAATACAAAAAATACATGGTACAAAAAATGTTAAAATTGCATATAAATTATAAGCCAGAAATATTTTATTCGGTATAGTACCAGAAAATTATGATAAGGAGAATTTGTATTTAATATTATATGCTTTGACAGTACTGAGAAAATGCGGAAACATCAAGAGAAGAGGATGTAATTAAAAAAAAATAGATTGTGCAGAAATGGACAGATTGGCATTAAAGATAAAAGAAAAAGAAGATACAGAGTATTTTCAAACATGGGATCTGTTTTATAAATGGTTGGATAATAGAGGTAGAAATTTGGAGATAGAAAAGTATTATTATGTAAGCAAATTGACCCAGACAATACACTGTACACAAAGTACTTATCAGTGTTGGTATTCCGCCAGATCGCACTGGATTTTCTAGGAGAGGGATGGGTTTTAACTTCCAACAGTATCTAAAAGAGGTTAATGTCAACTTGTAAAGCATTCCTGGACTCCTTTCAAGTTGCCATGGAGGGGGGGGGAGAAGACCTGAAGGAGCAGCAAGGCAATCAAAACCAGAAGTACATTCTACACATACCTTACCAGGGCTGTATCCCAGGTTACCGATCCAGTTGGAGGGGCGTGCTCTCGAGAGCCAGCATGTTGGAGAACATGATTTATGACACACTTAGTGTCGGGCTCTGTTAGGGATGATAGCTGATCTGAGCCTGTCAGCTGCAGCGTCGGAAAATGATGACATGGAGAATGATGACAAGTGAAAGGATCCTCAGTCGTCTGTAACTTGAAGGTAAACTCCTATCAGTGTTTGATGGATTATTGGATGTTAATTAGATGATTCTGCCAAAAGCTGAACTGAAAGAGATAACAGCTGGTGCAGCTGTTGAATTAACTGGGCTGGAGAAACAGACAATGTGGGGGGAGTTTAACTATTTAGTTACTCGCGATGAGATAGGAAGCATGAGCAATGGATAGGTGATAGGGAAGGAAATAGTGGACTTATTAGGTAAACCGGATGATGGGAATAAGGGGTGATTAAGGGAATAATTAGGGGCATGGATAGGAGATAGAAGTGTTTAGATGGGTGTGTTTATACCTTTAAATAACACTGTAAGGCAGAAGCTTCCAGTGCTAACCTAGACCGGTTGGAATACCATTCTTGTTGGATGGAAAATTTGTTGTTTGACATTAAAGCCCTTGAAACCTTTCTGCTCTGCAAGGTGTTTTGTAGTTTGTGTGCAAATCTGCAAGTTTTCAAAGACCGGCTGAGGCCCGGGGGAAAGGGGGAAATGGAGTCATAGGTGCACTGTATGGTAACTGGACCAAGGTTTATTAAAACTGAGACATTTCATTTCTCATCCAAGTAACTTCTTCATTCAAATTAAAATTTTGGGTAGCCAGAGAGTCAAAGGGTTGTTGGAATGAACCAACTCTTGCCATACAGACTGCAGGGGGGTTTCTCCTTTAAAATCATTGCTCACACTTACTAAGGTACAACTGATTGTCATGTGCCCCATTAGCACTTATACAATCTGAATCAATTATCACACAAGCCAAACTCCATCTTGTTTGCACGTTGTCAGGTTCATGTAAGTCAAATAATGAACCCTGACTCCTAAGTTCATTTGCCCTAAGGATTACAAGAGACATAAACACGCTTTTCCCTTTCTGGGGCACAAACAAAATCTAATACTAAGTGGATATGATATCGCTTTTCCTTGCAATTATTTTTTAAAAAAAACAGTAGTTCTCAATGTGTCCCCTATGGATTTCTACCCACAAAAATCTTCCAAGATAAAACTTGCTTTAAACAATACACTCTTGGTTCTCAAGGTGGGGTTTGGACATGTCACTTTAGCATGTCTTGCAAAGAGCTGACTCTTAGGTTTGGTGCAACTCAGCTAGCCTTAGTTTTCTCTTTGTTCACAGGACAAACACAGGTAAGAGCAAACATGGTTGATATACATTTGTCCCAAGACCATCCAGGCTGCAGGCCAATCTCTATTCTGCTAAAGCTCTGCTGAGATTTCAGGTGCTCCCTGAAATTCAGATTCTACACAAATCTTTAATTTCTGGTCTAGGAGAGAAAGTGACAAGAATGCCAGGGTTGCCTTTACTACTGCTGCTCTTCTGGCTCCTGCCTCCTCCTACTGCTAAAAGAATTCCAAATATACCTGGGTTGGCAAATGCTTTCCAGATTCAGCAAGAGTATTACAGGCCTGGCGATCTCATTATTGGTGGGACTTTGATCTTGACAACCATTATTTACTTAGGCAACCCACATTTTAATGAAGACCCATCCAGGATTCCTTATATGTTGGTGTAAGTTTCACCTATAGCAGCAAGATATAGATGGTTGTTTGCTTTGTTTTAGATTCAGGAATTCATTTCAGAAATACTTCTTCTAGTGGTCTTTGCAATGTCTTGGTGTATCTCAAATCTTTGTGATTGTCATAATAAAGAGCTCATAAAATACTGTCACTTTGATATTGAGATGAACATCATATAAATGGAGTGGAATGGAATGGAATAGAGCAGAACAGAACAGAACAGAACAGACTAGAACAGAACAGAACACAACAGAATACTTTATTGGACAAGTGTGATTGGACACACAAGGAATTTTTCTTAGTGTAAATACTCTCAGTGTATATAAAAGAAAAGATACATTTGTCAAGAGTCAAGAATCATAAGGTACGACACTTAATGATAGTCATAGGGTACAATAAGCAATCAAATCATACTGGGAAACAGTCAATATAAATCGTAAAATATAATTCTTTATTGGCCAAGTGTGATTGGACACACAAGGAATTTGTATTCAGTGCATAAGCTCTCAGTGTATGAAAAGCTAAAAGTCATGATCGTAGTAATCTTTAAAAATACATTCATCATAAATCATAAGATACAACACAGTGATAAAATCAACATAAATCGTACTAAAAAAAACTAAATAAAACAATTTAAATCGTAAAGATACAAGCAACATCAGAGAGCATTTCACCAAGGTTGACATTGGCTGTACCTTCTTGAATTCTGTTAATGTAAGTGTAATCAATCACTACATAAAATAGGCTATAATTCTTTTTTTATTGATTTTTTTATTTTTTATTTTATTTTATTTTTATAAAAATTTTATTGGTTTTTAAAACAAACATAAACAAACAAAGCATAAAAACTTCAGGCCATCTTCCATATATGTACATACAGTGTGCCGGTTGGTTTACAAATTGTTTTGTGCTTCCATTTCATAGTCTTCAATTACAATTACATTGTATATGATCTCATATTTTCAATCCAATATTAAATAGATTGGTATCATTATTAATCAATCATTTGACTATACTTTTATTCATTCATGCTTTGGAAAATAATCATATTTTACTTAATTTGTTTTGTGACAATTCATATTATCATCCCAAATCTATCCTAAAAACATTTTGTAGATATAATAAGAAAAGAATACATCTTTATATATTTAGTATTTTCTAAAAGTCTACATATTTTGTTACTATACCTTAGATCCCAAACTTTATAAAATTGTTTATCATCCTGTTCTCTAATTTCAAATGTCAATCTGCTCACTTCAGCACATTCCAATATTTTCTTAATAATTTCCTCCTGTGATGGTATTTTCTCATTATTTCCAGTTTTTAGTAAATACAATCCTAGCTGCTGTTAATACATTTACAATCAGGTATTTCAAATCTTTACTATATATTTCAGGTAAAATTCCCAATAAAAATATCTCTGGTTTCAAGTCTATATGCTTTTTTGTCATTTTTTCCAACCACGTGTGGATTTTAGTCCAGTATTTTCTCGCATCCGCACAAGTCCACCACAAATGGTAATATGAGCCAGGTGTCTGATGACATTTCCAACATTTTTCGGATTTATTCTTGAACATTCTTGCTATTCTTGTCGGGGGAAAATGCCACCTGTAAAACATCTTATAAAAATTTTCTTTACATGCTGTTGACATTGTCATTTTATAATTTTGAGACCACAATTTTTGCCATTTCTCTAGATCAATCCCATATCCAAAATTCTTCCCCCAAGCAATCATAGTTTCTTTAACTTGTTCTTCTTCTAGTTTAATTTCTAATAAATATCCATACAATTTTTTAATCACCTTTTCATCAGTACCTGTCAAAATCTTATCTAAATCAGTCAATTTATCATAGAAACCTTCTGTTTTAAAATCTTTATCAAACCTTGAATGTATTTGCGCATATGAAAACCAATTCATCTTTATACCTTGTTCCTCTAGTTTTTGTATAGATTTAAGTTCACCCTTTTCATTCAATATTTCACCATATCTAACTGTTTGTTCCTTTTTGTATATTATAGGATAAGAAAATGCTTCAATAGTCGATAGCCAGACTGGAATTTTCAAATAACATTGTCTTTTCATCTTCTCCCAGTTTAACCACAGAGACTCCCGTATATGTCTTCTAAAGTACCCCTGTGTTTTAGTTCCTTTATACCATAGAAAAGCATGCCACCCCAACAACAGGTCATGTCCTTCTAGTGTCAACAATCTAGTATTTCGTAATGTTATCCATTCCTTAACCCACATCAAATTTGTAGCTTGGTAATACAACTCCCAATTAGGCAAACCAAATCCTCCTCTTATTCTAGCATCTTGCAAAAGTTTTAACTTTATTCTCGCTTTCTTTTCTTTTTTTCCAAATTTTATTGGTTTTTAAAAACAAACATAAACAAACAAAACATAAAAACATCAAGCTATCTTCCATAGGTGTGCCGGTTGGTTTACATATTGTTTTGTGCTTCCATTTCGTAGTCTTCAATTACAATTACATTACATATAATCTCATATTGTCAATCAAAAATTAAATAACTTAGTATCATTATTAATCAATCATTTGACTATACTTTTTTCATTCATGTTTTACAAGATAACCATAATTTACTTAGATCTTATAACAGTTCATATTACCATCCCAAATCTATCCTAAAATCATTTTGTAGATATAATAAGAAAGAAGTACATCTTTGTATATTTATTATTTACTAAAAGTCTACATAATTCATTACTGTACTTTATTGTCTAACTATTGATAGAAAAGATCCCAAATTTTATAAAATTGTTTATCCTCTTGTTCTCTAATTTCAAATGTCAATCTACTCATTTCAGCACATTCCAATATTTTCTTAATATTTCCTCCTGTGATGGTATTTTCTCATTTTTCCAGTTTTTAGCAAATACAATCCTAGCTGCTGTTAATACATTTACAATCGGGTATTTCAAGTCTTTACTATATATTTCAGGTAAAATTCCCAATAAAAATATCTCTGGTTTCAAGTCTATATGTTTTTTTGTCATTTTTTCCAACCACATGTGGATTTTAGTCCAGTATTTTTTAGCATCCGCACAAGTCCACCACATATGGTAATATGAGCCAGGTGTCTGATGACATTTCCAACATTTTTGGGATTTATTCTTGAACATTCTTGCTATTCTTGTCGGGGGTTTATTCTTGCTTTCTTACCTTGCCATATATATTTCAACACAATTTTATTTACAACTGTCATTAATAGGGAGAATATCAACAATCAAGATGAATATATTACCCAGAATTTTATATTTGTTTCAAACAATTCCATTTAGGCTTGGAAAAGACTATTTTGAAGATTTAAATAAAAATAGGCTATAATTCTTGATCTTTTCAGAAATCATCAGGAGGATAATAAGCAATATAAAAAGTGAAAAACATTAAAAACTTTGCTGGCCGAGGGAAGAAGTTCACTCATGATATTTATTTGGACAGAAAGTCATGGTGGAAAACTCAAAAGCTGAATCCTTTTCTATGGGATACTGAAATTAATGAAACTCAGTTTTGGAATCAGCAGTGCTGATGAATAATGACCTTCAAGAAATCTATGTTGTAACTCCCAACTGGAGTCTTGTGCTACATAATGATTACAGACCTGAAGAAGGTGCTCAAAGAGAGAACCAAAGTGATTGGGTTTCTAGAGGAGCAACTGGGAAGGATTACAGTTACTGCAGCAAAATAATGAAGGTTTCAATGTCAAGGTTATGACTGACGAACCCAACCAAAGCAAGCACAGTTGAGATGATCCAATCTTATTGAGTACATCATTTCAGCATGTTTGAAGGCAAAACCAGGTCTAGATCTTTCCCGCGCTAACTCCTATAGTTAAAGTTCAGATTCTTCCACCCCACGTTGTCCAATACAGTCTCCGGATATTGTTGTGGGAAAATCTTTTTGGCTTTTGTAAACACCTGCTGAGATGTCCTTGGGTCTCACGCTGACATCTCAATGTTTGGGCCATGCTCTATCTTTCCCTTCCCTCCCCCCCCATAGTTTGTTGGCAAGCTGAGATGCGAGAATAGATGCAACAGCAAGAGATCTTTTGAAGCTTGAGAGAAGGGTAGGATGATAGAGGGATATAAAATAGTTTGTGATATGGACAGAGTGGCTTTTCTCCTTTCTCACAAAGCCATCCAAGTTTAATCAAGGGATTTACAAAAAAAACAAGGAAACATGGGACTTTCTCTTCTAAACCAGGGGTCTCCAACCTTGGCAACTTTAAGACTTGTGGACTTCAACTCACAGAATTCCTCAGCCAGCTTAGGAATTCTGGGAGTTGAAGTCCACAAGTCTTAAAGTTGCCAAGGTTGGAGACCCCTGTTCTAAACAACACAAAAATAAGACAAGGCATATTCCACCAGCACATATAAGTTGCTCTGCAATGTTTGTCAATTATTTTCTTACTATAGAGCCATCCCCAAGAACTATCATCAGTTCCTGACTTTGAAGTTTGCAGTCACAGAGGTGAACAAGGATTTGGTTCTTCTCCCCAAGATCACCCTTGGCTTCCACATCTATGACAATCATCAGACTGAGAATAATATTTCCTTAATCAGCCTCTCCCTGCTCTCCCCAAGAGGTCAAAGAGTTCCAGGCTATAAATGTGGCAGGCAGGACCCTCTGCTCTCTGTCATTGGAGGTGACAACCCAAAATCCTCAATGCAGATGGCATCCATCTTCAGCCTCTTCAAGGTCCCACAGGTAAGAGAGCTCTATCAGATATAATATGAGGTAGACAAACAACAGAAACACACTGAAACCAAAGGTGTTTGGGGGAGAGCATCTCATAGATATATGATTTAGAGAATCCATGCTACAGCTGAATTTATTTTTATATCTTATGTGTGAAGATGCAGTTTATGTAACCTCAATGATAGACAATGATAGATAATACCATCCCAAAGATTCTTTTTGAAGAGGCAACTTGACTTTCTGTTTTTTCTTTGAAGACATTTCACTTCTCATCCAAGAAGTCTACAAGAGTCTGAGTCTACCACACAGTCCTTTCAACAGTTCCAAGAAGGCTCTGCGGCTATTTGTACTACTCAGGCGACCCCGATGACACAGATAAACCTCCAAGTGCTTAATGGACCCTCTAAAAGATGACCAGCTGTCTGCAAGGAATATAAATCCTTCCATTCCCCACTATCCTGTCAGAGCAGAAGAAGCTTCTTGGATGGAGAAGCAAAATGTCTTCAGAGAAAAAGCAAGAAAGTCCAATTGCCTCCTCATAAAGCATCTTTGGGGCAACCATGACCTGGATGGCTGAGAATCTCTACAGACTGATAGGTAGTGATGTAATTCTGACATTATCAGTAATGTATTATTGATAATTCCTGGCTTTCATAAAAGAGTAGCTACCCTTTCAGTGCAATCTATTCTCTATATTACCTTGATGGTTTCTTCCTTTATTTTATGAACTGTCCCAATGAGGCATAATATATAACGTAGTATTTCTTAAGAAGGGGAGAATCTTTTACATGGAATTCAGGCTGAGCCACCCTGATTGGTACAACAATAACCACACAATGGTGACTCCTGGAGACACCATAAAACTTAACTTAGTCTTTGAAAGAAGATTCTCACTTTCTACAGCTTGGTATTGGCCTTGAAGGAGACACAATGGTTTGCCCTTCCTTCTTCCGAATTAATCCCAATAAATTTCATCAGTATGTGAGTTTAGTCCAGCTGCTCCTGCATTTCCAGTGGAACTGGGTTGGGCTTCTGGCCCCTGAAGATGACATTGGAGAACGTTTCGTCACATCTTTGAAGCCAATGCTCAAGGAGAAGGAGATCTGCCTGGGCTTCACTGAAATATTCCATTTTAATATTCATGTATCTAAACTGTTGAGATTTCAACTTATGTTCAAAATCTTGCTTGAACTTGAAGTGATTATTCTGTTTGGAGACTACAGTACTATTTCAATGGTGGTGATCTTTCTGCTTTGTTATGGACAGTCCACATCCTTTCAGAAGGTTTGGATCATATCTTCCTATTTGGATCTTAGTCTGGTGGGATCTCAAGATATATTACAATTTAGAAAGTACTTCCACGGGGCTTTGCATTTTAAGGAACACACCAGGGAAATCCCAGCATTCAACCATTTTCTACTGTCTTTAGATCCTTTGAATCCAGAAGGAGATGACTTACTCCCACTATGGTGGCAAAATATATTTCAATGCGAAATCCACAAACCAGGAGTGATCCCTAAAAACTGGAGAAAACAATGTACAGGAAAGGAGAATTTGCAGAATCTGCCATCTTATGTATTTGAAACAAGCATGACAGGTGAAAGTTACATCATCTACAATGCCATTTATGCTGTGGCACACGCACTACATGTGATGTACAAATCAGGAGTTCAACCAACCATGCTGAGGCTTGGAAAGATGATCTCAAATTTCCAGTCATGGCAGGTAAACTCCAAGACTCAGACCACAAATCCTTAGAGAGGAAGATTAAATATCTCTATGCTATCATATCAATGAATATAAAACAGGAATTATTAAAAATATGAAATATAACTTTTTGTTAAAAAGAAATGGGGAGGGGGAACAGAACAGAACAGAATAGAATAGAATTCAATTCTTTATTGGCCAAGTGTGATTGGACACAAAAGGAATTTGTCCATAACATCCATTGAGGTCTTGAGAGCTCTTCAACAGTTGCCTGAGTTTCAGAATAGAATAGAATAGAATAGAATAGAATAGAATAGAATAGAATAGAATAGAATAGAATAGAATAGAATAGAATAGAACAGAACAGAACAGAATCCTTTATTGGCCAAGCGTGATTGGACACACTAGGAATTTGTCTTTGGTCCAGAAGCTCTCAGTGTACATAAAAAGAAAAGATACATTCATCAAGAATCATAAGGTACAACATTTAATAATAGTCATAGGGTACAATACGCAATCAAATCATACTAGGAAACAGTCAATAAAAATCATTAGGATACAACAAAGTTACAGTCATACAGTCATAAGTGGGAGGAAATGGGTGAAAGGAAGGATGGGAGTATTAATAGTAGTAAAAATAGTAGTGTAGACTTAGTAAATAGTTTGTCAGTGTGTGGGAATTATTTGTTTAGCAGAGTGATGGCATTCAGGAAAAAACTGAATTTGGGAATCACTTCACAAAGGACATGTCAGCCCAGAGCAAGGTAACAATTTGGTTGTGTTTGTGAATGATGTTTAAACAGGTCACTTGAAGTCAAAATTCATGCAGAACAACTTCAGTTTTCCTCAGTTGGCTCCAGGGGTGAAATTCAACTACCTTGGCCCACCTAAAGAGAGGGGGTAGGGATGATTTGAATCAGTAAAAAATTGCCCCTGGTTGCTATTATTATTATTATACCAAGCCACGTTCACAGCCATGCCCACAGACCTGGTAGAGGAAAATTTTGAATTTCATCCCTGGGGTTCCCTTGAATCCAACCTGGTTTATGTTTCTGTGTCTTAGCATCCTATGTGACCCCCACCCCATCTGTTTAATTTCTATTCGTTGTACAGTTCAGCTTGTTGTGTGAAAGCAGCCTCTGTAAACTTCAGAACACTGAGCAAAACTCCAAGTGATCCTAATGGGTTTCTGGTCTGAACTTCCATCAGGATTTCCACACCAATGGCTGAATATTGGACTTTCCTGGGTAGTGGAGTGACAAACCCAGGGCAGGTTCTTCTTTCTATATGAACACATTGGTTCAGACCTGCTTCCTCTCTCCTACTCTCCTTGAACATTGTTCTGACCCAACCAGGTTCCCAAAGAGCAAACACAGACAAAGGCAGCAGCCCCCACCTTTTAATGTTTAATAATAAGTTCCGTTCCTTTACAGATAAAAGGCTGATTTCCACTAATTATCTCCGATGAGAAAGAGCCTTACCAAGGTGTTTGTCAATGCTGCCAAAAACCCAGAGACAAGAACTAATTTACCAGATTCTCCAAACACGAAATAAAATGTCCAATAAAACGTTGAGTTTCAGAGCTTCTTTGCTGTCTGCAAAGAAAGCTTTTCCAAACCTGGCTTTTACCCTCTTGAGGGAGGGGCCATTACCTTGCAGCCTTACTCCTGAGTTGCCTGCGCTGCTGTAATTGTTCTTTCCTCTGAGTAATCCTTCATGCACATGCACTTGGCACAGGCTCCTCAGGAACTTCCTCGTCACTGCTGCCAGCCCCAACAATCTCTGAAGGCAGCAGTCCACTCCCTGCTGGTCCTGGCCCCTCATCAGAGTCATCACTCTCCTTAGCCATCTGCACCTGCTGCCAGCTAACCACAACAAACATCAGCTACAGAAAGTCAATGAAATTATACACTGTAATGATACAAATTATACGAGTTGTGCAGTGGCCTAGAAGTGGAGCTCTCGCCTCACAATTGGAAGGCTGTGAGTTCAATCGTAAGTAGAGGCAGATATATCTCTCTTTAGGCACATTGAGAATATATCTGCTAAACAAAACTCCGCATTGGCAACAGGAAGAGCATCCGGCCATAAAACACTCTGCTAGCTCCATTCAGTTGCCCAGACTCCACCCACTCCAAGGGATTATGGAGTTGTTAAATGATTTTGTTGATGTTGTTGTTGATGATGATGATGATGATGATGATGATGATGAATGATACAAATTATATAACCATTCCTAAAATGCATTTCTCATTTATAATATCTTGGGCCAAAAAAAATTAAATATTCCCAAGTATTACAGGAGCAAAACCATATAACATCATTCTATTTTATTTTATTTTATTTATTTATTTTTGTCAATTGCTTACAAGGTAATAGGTAT
>NC_142009.1:339064537-339093947 GCF_049901735.1 Notechis scutatus | reverse complement strand
CCGCTACCTCAATGCCCAATCCCACCACCACCCAGCACAGATAAACTCTGTGGCCAAAACACTTATCGCCAGGACCAAACACCTGGCAGACAAGACACACATAAAGAATGAACTATGCACCCTGACTAAAGTACTGACAGCTAACGGCTTCCACAAAAGTAAAATCACTGGCTTGATCCACAAAAACACACTGAGACATAATGGAGACCTAGAAGATGAACAGACCTATGGAACAGCTGTCCTGCCCTACATAAGAGGTACTAGAGACAAAATCAGTAAGATACTACACAGGCATCCCATCAAGACTGCCTTCAAAACAGACAGAAAAGTAGCAGCCATCCTAAGAAACCCCAAAGATAAAATTGACCTGAAAAACCAAGGCATATACAAAGTCCCCTGTGCATCATGCCCTGCCACATACATTGGACAGACCAGTAGAAGAATAAGTACCCACCTGGATGAACACAAAAATGAAGTAAAAAAGCTGGAACACACTTCCTTACTTGTTCAACACATGAAAACAACAGATCATAGCATCGCCTTCAATGGCACCAAAACCCTAGCCACTATAGAAAACCCCAGCCACAGAATTATCAGAGAAGCCATAGAGATTGAAAAAAGACCTGAAAGCATGAATAGAAGAGATGATTCCACCAGACTGTCAATTATTTGGAAGCCTGCACTCACAAACAAAAAAATCTCCACACCACTAGCCAGGCAAACACCTGGGCACAAACAGATCACCCCCGATAACTCCAGCTCAAACACACCCCAACCAGGCACCCAGATGAAACCTAGCTTCCTAATAAATGATAGCCATCCATTTACTCAGAGCCAAGTTGCACTAAAAGCCTCCAATACAGGAACACAATGTTGCCAGCCAATCAAGACAAAAAAAGCCACAAAACAGACAGAAGATATTAGAAACACCAATCAAGCAGAACACAGCAAACTCCAAGACCAATAAACACAGACCAAGACTCCCAACCAATCAGGATGAAGAAAAAATAAAAAAAACATTCCGGCACAGCAGTAGGCTAGCCCCAAATTTAAAACGGAAACGGTTGTGGAAGTCTGAGTCACAGACGAACACAATACAGAAGCCTGATGATGGCAGATGAGATTCTGCTGAAATGGTGAGACAAGGGAGAGGGCAGGCATGGGGAACACGACCTCGGTGTTTAGTACCAATCTCATGTTCTGCCCCATCGCACTCATTTCATTTTCCTAGTCAGCAGATCTGTGGTGGCCCTGGTCTTAGACTTCTGCTCTTAAATGTGAGATCAGCTTGCAATAAGGCTAGCCTTATTGCTGATTTGATCCTTGAGGAGAAGGCTGATCTGGCTTGTATAACTGAAACTTGGCAGAGCCCAGAGGGAGGCGTTCCTCTTGCAGAAATGTGCCCAGTGGGTTATCGAGCATGGCACCAGTCTAGATCTCAGGGCCTGGGAGGATGTGTGGCTGTTATCATCAGAGAATCTCTAGTAGCCTCCAGAGGCACTGTTTAACAAGTCCCTGACTGTGAGACCCTTTTTCTTAGATTGGGCTCAAGGGATCAGGTGGGATTGCTGCTGCTATACCAGCCTCCCTGCTGCATGGCAGCTTCCCTACCTGGGCTCCTGGACCTCGCCGCAGGACTGGCAGTGGAATTCCCCAGGCTTATAGTTCTGGGTGATTTCAACCTGCCTTCTCTGGGGTCGGGGTTGGAGGTAGCCCGAGATTTTATAGAAACCATGACTTCCATGGGCCTGTCCCAGATTATCCAGAGCCTGTCTAGTAATAGTGGTCACACTCCCGATTTGCTGTTCTTGTCAGAGCACTGTCTATGTGACCTGGAATTGGTAGACCTTTCCTTGGTCCCCTTGTCATGGTCAAATCACAGTCTGGTGGCAATGAGTTTCTCAAAAGCTGCATCCCCCTGCAGGGAGGCAGGACCTATTAGATTGGTCCATCCCCATCGACTAATAGACCCAGATATATTCCAGAAGGAGCTGGGGGTTATAACTACAGATCTATTATGCAATCCAGCCGAGTTCTTAGTCACGTTTGTAATAGGAAGGTGACTGAGGCTCTGGATAGGATTGCACTCTTGTGACCTCTCCTCACCTGTAGACCTCTCTGTGCCCTGTGGTATTCAGAAGAATTGAGAGGGATGAAATGCATGAGGAGACATCTAGAGCGCTGCTGGTGGAAGACAGGACATGAACTCGATCGAACATGGGTAAGAGCTGCTACTAAGGCCTACCTTGTGGCGATTTGTGAGGCAAAGTGTAAATACTTCTCCACACTAATTGTGCCTGCAGATAATTGCCCAGCGACCCTCTTTAAAATGAGCCATCTCCTCTTAGGGAAGGAGGAGATAGAGGTCTACCTGAAGGGGCACGCTGAGGAATTTGCAGATTTTCTGGAAGACAAAATCGCTTGACTTCATTCCCAGTTAGATGCTGGTGTGGTTGCTGATCTGGTGGCAGCTTCTGTGGAAGATTCTTGCCCTGTTATCTGGGAACGGTTTGACCCTGTTGCTCCTGAGGAAGTGGACAGGATCCTAGGAAGTATGCGCGCGAGCACCTGTATTTTAGACCCATGTCCCTCCTGGCTTGTGAAAGCTTCCCAGGAGGTGACAGGCGGGTGGACTGTGGCAGTGATTAATGCTTCTCTACAGGAGGGGACGGTGCCCCAGCACTTTAAGGAGGCTGTGGTTCTCCCTCTTCTTAAGAAGCCATTGCTGGAATTCATCTGGTTGGTTGGATCTTACACTGCAAAAACATATGGACTACACAACTCGATCAGGGCAAAACAATAGACACAATCTACATAGACTTCTGTAAAGCCTTTGATTCAGTGGTACACGACAAACTACTCCTAAAACTAAAATCTTATGGTATCTCTGGACAACTGCATAACTGGATAGAAGCATTCCTGTCAAACAGACAACAAATGGTCAAAATTGGGAGCGTCCTATCAAATTCTGTACCTGTCAACAGTGGTGTCCCCCAAGGCAGTGTTCTAGGACCAACTCTTTTCATACTCTACAAAAATGACCTCTGTGATCATACTAAGAGCAACTGCGTTTTCTTCGCTAATGAAGTAAAGCTATTCAATACCACAGACAATACTGCTACCCTTCAAAAAGACCTCGACTATGTATCAGAATGGTCAAACAAATGGCAACCTCAAATCTCAACAAATAAATGCTCTGTCTTACATATTGGCAAAAAAGCTCTGAGGAAGAGGAGGAACAGCCAACAGGGAGATTACCATGATCCTCCTCGTGGCTTGCAGCTGGGAGCAATGTATATAAGTTTGTAACTACGCAGTTAGAATTGCTGGAGTCAAAGTTTAGTGTTTACTTTGAAAGAGGTTTATCTTTGCTGGTGTTCTTCCCATGGACTCTCCTCGGTTATTTTCCTGGAGTTTATTATTAGTTGTCTTGGCTTGCTTTGGAACTCTCATCAATGCAGTTTGTTCTGGTGTTCTTTTTGCCTCATTATTTACTTTTGTGACTTTAAACTGTGCCTAATAAAACAGTGAAGTTAAGTTGAAGGCCTTACCGGACTTTAATGTATGTTTTGGGTTTTGTGTTATTTTGAGAGACAACGGGTTATCACATTTTGACTCCAGCCAGCCCTTCAACTTATTTTTGCTTTTTGTGGGGTGACCATGGATCAGCTCAGAGCAGAGATTGCCCAGTTAACCCAGCGTATGGCTCCTTTGACTGCACAGGTGGCAAAAATGCAAGCTGCCCGGCCATGCTGAAAATGCCCAGTGATAGTGCCAGATAAATTTGATGGTTCACTGGCCCAATTTCCAGCATTTTTGGGGCAGTGCCAGGTTTACATGAGCCTTTGGCCTGAGGACTTTCCCACTGATCAGAATAAGGTGGGGTTTTTGATTAGTTTGTTGTCAGGCTCTGCAGCATGTTGGGCGATGCCTCTGCTGACCCAGCCCAACCAGGTGTTGGACAATTATGCCAAGCTTTGCCATCAGTTTCAGGCCATGTTTGAGGACTCTGTTCAAAGCCAAACAGCAAACAGACGTTTGAGAGAGTTGAAGCAGGGGTGTGGCTCACTCATGGATTATATTGCTAGTTTTCAGGTGGTTGCTCAGGATGTACAATGGAATGAGGCAGCACTATTAGATCAGTTCCAGGAGGGTTGGAGCTCCTGGATGAGTTGGCGTGCACTGAATGCCCTCGCACCCTTCAGGAGCTCATGCATCTGTGTCTTCGTATTGATGCTAGACTTCAGCAGCGACAGGTGTGATGATGGACAGAGACCATATATGTTTCCAGCAAGATGGTGCCCTTGATGGAGGTGCCTTTGGAGGAACCCATGCAGTTGGGGGCTGGCTTCCCTCGCCTGACTCAAGTAGAAAAGGATAGATGTCGTTGTTATGGTTTATGCCTCTATGGTGGCAATCGAGGCCATTTTGCGGCCAAGTGTCCTGTTAAGACATCCACAGTGGCGACGCCTGTGGTGGTGGGAAACGAGCATCCCTCGGCCTATGGGGGTCTGTAGGTCGTGGTGTAAAATCCTTAGGCTAGACTCAGGGGCCACAGCCAATTTCATGGATGCTCATTTTGTAGAGCAGTGGTTCATTCCTCAGCAACAGGTGTCCCTGCCAGTAATAATAGAGACTATTGATGGTTGGACCCTTCATTTAGGACCTGTGGTTGCTGCAACCAAACCCCTTTGCATGCGTATTGGGCAGCATGTGGAGAAAACCGCGTTCTACATTTCCGCAGTACCTCATTTTCCAGTGGTGCTGGGTTTGGAGTGGTTACAAACCCATGATCCACAGATTGTCTGGTCTCTGGAGCTGTGCAGTTTCTTGATAGGAAGTGTGCCAACCATTGCTTGTGCTCTTGTGCAGGGAGTGTGGCTCTGCCTGTGGACCTGGATCTACCTGCGGAGTTGGTGGACTTTGCTGATGTATTTGGGGAGAAGGAGGCGGATCAGTTGCCTCCGCATCAGGCATATGACTGTCCAATCGACTTGTTGCCCAATGCAAAATTGCCGGTGGGTCAGATATATTCTCTGTTGGAACCAGAGTTGGCCGCATTGCGGGATTTTATTGACAAGAACCCCCGGAAAGGGTTTATGCGGCCTTCTACCTCCCCATTGGCTGCACTGGTGCTTTTTGTAAAAAAGAAATTGGGGGAGCCACGTTTGTGTTATGATTACCGCAAGTTGAATGCAATCACAGTGAGGAATTGGTACCTGCTTCCCCTCATCCCTGAACTGATTGAGTGACTTTGTCAAGCTAAGATCTTTACGAAGTTGGACTTGCATGGGGCCTACAATCTGGTTCGCATTTGTGCAGGGGACAAGTGGAAAACAGCTTTCCAGATGAGGTATGGGCATTTTGAGTATACTGTGATGCCTTTTGGATTAACCAATGCCCCAGCTGTGTTCATGCATTTCATGCATGATGTTTTCTGAGATTTGTTGGATCAATTTGTGGTCATTTATTTAGATGACATTTTAATTTACTCAGACTCCCTGCAGGAACATTGACAACATGTGCGGCTGGTGTTCCAATGTTTGTGTGATAACCACCTGTTTGCTAAATGTGAGAAGTGTCAGTTTGCACAAACCACGATTGACTTCTTGGGACATCGTATTTCACCTGCCGGGGTGGAAATGGACCCAGAAAAAATACAATCCTTGCAGGAGTGGGAACCTCCACAGTAGGTTAAGGATGTGCAACGACTGTTGGGGTTTGCGAACTACTACCGCACATTTATTCCCCGCTTTGCTGCCTTGACTGCTCCCCTTTCTAATCTGCTCAAGAAGGGGGAGAAGTTCCATTGGGGTGCTGAGGAGCAGGCAGCTTTTGAGGCCTTGAAAGTCACCTTTGCTTCCGAGCCTATCCTCAAACACCCTGATCCAGGCCAGCCATTTGTGGCAACTCGACGTCGAGAATTGGATGAGAATGTAAGACAAGAGACTCCTTGGGTGTATATTGGGGACCTGTTGTGGTTCCATGATCGCATTTACATGCCTGGAGGTCCTCTTCGTGCCCTTATCCTACATCAATGTCATGATAGTCCGGCAGCAGGACACTTTGGGGTGTTTAAAAAACTGCACCTCATCTCTAGGACATTTTGGTGGCCAAGACTTAAACATGATGTGTCGGGATATGTGGCATCCTGTGGGATCTTTCGCCAAGCCAAGTATGCTCTTGGTGCACCACCATTGAATGGTGCCACAACCATTTTGGTGGTGGTGGATATGTTGACTAAAATGGCCCACTTTATTCCATGTGCGGGTCTTCCATCGGCCAAGATAACGGTTCAATTGTTTATCTCCCATGTTTTCTGGTTGCATGGGTTACCAGACCACATGGTATCAGATCGGGGGGTACAATTTAGCCCCCTTCTGGCAGACCCTACTCACGAAACTGCAGGTTCAGGCATGTCTGTCGTCTGCTCATCATCCTGAAACTGATGGGGGGACAGAGAGAGAGTGAATGCTATTTTGGAGCAGTACCTCCGCTGTTTCAGAAATACTCAACAAGACAATTGGGTGGAAGTGCTGCTGGTGGCAGAATTCGCTTATAACAATGCTCAACATGCATCCACCCGTGTGTCCCCTTTCTTTGCTAACTATGGGTTTCATCCATGACTTTTCCCTTTAGCCCCATCTGATTCCCCAGTTCTGGCAGTGGATACGTTCTTGCAGGAGTTAAAAGCCGTCCACCACATGGTCCACGATCAACTAGAGAGAGCCAAGGAAGACTATAAATGGTCTGCAGACCGACATCATCGCAATGTTCCGTCTTTAGTGGTAGGCGATCGGGTTTGGCTCTCTACTTGATTTTTACCAATGACGCGACCATCAAAAAAGCTTGATCACGACTTCCGGTTTGTGAGGCTTCGGCAGTGGCAGGGATTCACGATACTGCATGATCCCTGTTGCGCTCGCCGCCAAGGTTCCCCCGATCCGTTTGGATCCGGGGGATATAGCTGCCCTGTAGAGGCAGCTGAAGACAGGGGGGATCCGGACAGGGGCTTGGGGGTGTCACAGACCCCCTCCCCAACTGGCAAAACCCCCTTTTCCCAAGGCGGAGGGGTGGCGGTCAGCAATGGCCGCCACGAAGAAGTCTGCAGCCGGACAAGCAGGTGCAGGAGGGAGAAAGTTGGAGGAATTGTGAAGGTTGCTTTCAACCGGGATAAGACAAGAGAAAGTGCCCTGGAATCTTGAAGGCTGCTAAGGATACATTGTTTCCCGTGAGAGTTACAAGCTGCAAATATTCTAAAAGGGAAAGTTTTCTTTTTTTTTTCATTTCACTCTCCTTCCTAACGTGGCAGTGGATGGAATTACAAGAGAAATCCGAAAACCTGCATTGGAGGTAATTGAATGCTGAAGGGATAAGGATTTCTGAACATTTAAAGGGGGAAAAAAATCTTTTGGCTGTGAGTGGGAAGGGAGAGGGGAAAAAAAAATTGGAGCAAAATTTGAAAATAAGGAGAAGATTGCCTAGAACTTTAAAGAGTTGCTAAACATCAATAAAACTTCTAAAAGATTTATTTTAAAGGGAACCTTGTGACTAAACTTTAATCCCAGAAAGAGAAAGTGAAGAAGGAGAAAGTATTTAAAAGAAATAGCTTGTTTGGATTGTTTGGTGATTTTGGAACTTCTGAGAATTATTTCTGATTAAAAGCACTCGGGTGGTTGTTTGGAAAAACTTTTTCTCTACACAATGGCATCACTTGTGGATGGACTGAAACTTTTATATCAAAAATATGAAAAGGAAAAGCAAGAAGGAAAGGATTCTCTTGGCACTCTTTTTCAATTTTTAGAAATGGCGGTTTGTACTTATGTAAAATTGAATGAGCAACAGGATGACTGGGACAAAGAAGAAGCCATCTTTGATGAGCAAGTGACTTTGGTCGGGGAAGGAAAGGAGAAAGAGAAAAAGGAAAAGAAGACTTTAAGACTTGGCAAAATAACCAAAAAAGAGAAGAATAAGGTGAAAAGGGGACACTATGCTAGAAAGCAACAGAAAGGAGGAAAGCAGAATAAAAGGGAGGTGGAGAGACAAGGGATTAAAGAGGACAAGGAGAAGAATAAGCAAGGGAGAAAGGAAGGGATGAGAAGCCTTAATGGTGGGGAGCAAGATGCAAAGAAACAAAAGTTTTTTAGAGATAATGGATAAATTTTATTGAAAAAGGGATTCTAGAAAGGTACATAAGATTGCATTTTTATATTTGTATTTAGAAATAATCATAGAAAATTGGAAATAATATGTAATTTAAAATGCGATAAAATATTTAGTATAATCTAGTGAAATTTTTGTTAAGAGAAGGGGAGTACTGTAATGGAATAATGATTTAAGATAAGTGATGTGGGGGGGGGATAATTTTGGAAAGCATAAGTGTTCCCACAAAGGCATGATATTTAATTGAAAGGGGTAAAATGTTTAAAATATAAATGATCGTTAATATTAATGTCTAGACTATGTTATTCTAGTGAAATTTTTTGTGAAATGAGAGATTTGAACTAGGAGAAGGGGGAACATCGTAATGAAATAATGTGTGATGTGGGGGGGAATAACTATGGAAAATAGGTGCTCCCATAAAAGTATGTGATTTAACTGAAAAGTAATGTGTTAAATGTTTAAGATGAAAATGAATATCAGTATTAATGAATAGATTTGTATTGGTTTTGATGATACTGTATAATTTTAGAACGTACCAGACAGAATCCCAATGTAAGTTATGTGTTCTATATTAAGTTTTATAAACATAGGGGAAAGAGACAAAGGCATCATACTCCATTTAGTGTACAGGAGAAGTTTTTTTTTTAAAGATGATAAATGGATAGTTGGAAATAGAACAGACAAAGAATAATAAATATTATGATTCGAATTGAGAGGAGATAAATAAAATAAAATTGAGAAAATTTAAAAGAGAGGAGAAGTTATATAGAAAATTGAAAATGCTAATAAGATATGGAATGGTATGTAAAATGAATATGAAATTGAATTTGTGTCTGTACCAAGAGTTTTGACCCGGAACTAAGCAACTTTCAGAAAATTGATTTTTTATGCTTTTATGTTTTGTGTTTCTGTGTATTTATGTTTTGTATGTCTTTAAAAATTAATAAAATTTGTTCAAAAAAAAAAAAAAGCTTGATCACTGTTACTTGGGACCTTTTCCGGTTGAGGCATTGATCAATCCTGTGGCTTATCATCTCTCCCTGCCACAGACCATGTGTATCCATCCTGTTTTTCATCGTTCCCTGTTAGTCCATGCCTCAGCCGACAGTCCGCATAGACCAGCTCCATCACAGCCGGCCCCAGTAGCCCCTCTGGGAGAGGAGGAGTACGAAGTGGATAGCATCAGAAATTCATGCCAGTTGTGAGGCGGATTTTAGTATTTGGTGGCATGGAAAGGTTATGGACCAGAGGACTTCACCTGGGTCGATGTCACTGATGTTCATGCTCCTCGTTTGGTCCAGGACTTTCACGCACAGTTTCCTCAATGTCCTCTTCCGCCTGGTCCCAGGGGAGGTGGCCCTGCATCCTTGTCATGCCCCTGGTGGAGACAGACTCTGAGGAAGAGGAGGAACAGCCAACAGGGAGTGGGAGTGTGGCTCCAGAGGTGGTGGAGGAGGCTGGGGAAAGGCAGAGACTGGCTGAGCAGTCAGAGGAAGATCCAGGCCCATCCCCTATCCATCCTAGGTCACGCAGGGAGGAGAGGATCAGGGAAAAGCGAGGTCTACTCAAGAGGAGAATACCATGATCCTCCTCGTGGCTTGCAGCTGGGAACTATGTATATAAGTTTGTAACTACGCAGTTAGAATTGTTGGAGTCAAAGTTTAATGTTTACTTTGAAAGAGGTTTATCTTTGCTGGTGTTCTTCCCATGGACTCTCCTCGGTTATTTTCCTGAAGTTTATTATTAGTTATCTTGGCTTGCTTCGGAACTCTCATCAATGCAGTTTGTTTTGGTTTTCTTTTTGCCTCATTATTTACTTTTGTGACTTTAAACTGTGCTTAATAAAACAGTGAAGTTAAGTTGAAGGCCTTACCAGACTTTAATGTATGTTTTGGGCTTTGGGTTATTTTGAGAGACTACGAGTCATCACAGTCCTCTTCACTGATGATGTAAAGCTATTCAACACCACAGACAATACTGCTACCCTTCAAAAAGACCTTGACTATGTATCAGAATGGTCAAACAAAGGGCAACTTCAAATCTCAACAAACAAATGATCTGTCTTACATATTGGCAAAAAAAATCAGAAAATAAAATACAGGCTGAATCGTCAAGACCTTGTTGATGATCCAAACTCTGTCAAGGACCTGGAAGTAGTCATCTCTAATGATCTAAGTGCTAGAGCCCACTGTAATTGCATAGTGAAAAAGGCACTAAGAGTGGTTAACCTAATCTTACGTAGCTTTTTCTCTGGTAATATTACACTACTAACTAGAGCATAAAAAAATTTGCTAGACCAATACTTGAATGCAGCTCATCAGTCTGGAACCCACATTATGTATCTGATCTTAACACAGTTGAGAAAGTCCAGAAATATTTCACAAGAAGAATGCTCCACTCCTCTACTCATTGCAGAATACCTTATGCCACCAGACTTGAAATTCTAGACCTAGAAAACCTAGAACTACGCCGTCTTCTGTCTGATCTAAGTATGGTATATAAAATTATACATTGCAATGTCCTACCTGTCAATGAATACTTCATCTTCAACCATAACAACACTAGAGCAAACAATAGATACAAACTCAAGGTTAATCACATCAAACTTGATTGCAGGAAATACAACTTCAGCAACAGAGTGGTCAATGTCTGGAATACTCCACCTGACTCTGTGGTTTCTTCCCCATACCCCCAAAAATTTAACATTAGACTGTCTACTATTGACCTCACCCCTTTCCTAAGTGGTCTGTAGGGGGCATGCATAAGCGCACCAACGTGCCTACCATCCCTGTCCTATTGTTTCTTTTACTTTTCATATATGTATCCATGTATTCATAACTATGTTTTTACTTATACCTATTATCTTTAAGCAATTGACAAACCAAATAAAATAAAAAACAAAGGTTTTTGGTCTTTGGGATGTGAGGGGCCAAGGATCGGATTCAACAGACTGGCTGATGATGACAATGGTGATGTTAGTAGATCAGATTCTTCTAGAGAGCATCAGCACAACAATAAGCCTCATTTGTATTTTCCTGGACTCCTAACTGCCCATGCTTGATGGTTGGTGACATGAAAAACTACCAAGTGGTCATGTTGAGCCAGAATGGATGCACTGCCCTCATCCTGCTCCTTCCAAAGTTCATCTAAAAGTGCAACCAATGCTATTTCCATCCCATACCATGCCTGAACATTCAAAGAAATGAGAGTTTATCAAAAGTCCACTAAAATTGTCCAGTATGATGTGGTCCAGTAATTGTTTCTTCTGTAGAGGGCAAACCTGTAGAGGGTAATCTCTCAAGGATGAATTCATGCTGAGTGCCGCTCAACCATAGGTTTTATCCTAATTTTCAGAGTTTGTAGTGATCCAGCCAGCACACAAACAAATAATTCAGCAGGATTCATTAGATATAAGAAATTTATTTAAATACAATAATATAAAACATGATGCATGTATACAATACCCATGCATCTCTTGCAATGTGGTAGAAAGAAGAAATAGCAAGTACAAAAACAAACACTCTCAAGCAAAGACAAAATGAACTCTGTGATGACCCATGGCCGGGCACAAAGGCAACACAGTCAGATAAGCAATAAGAGTCCCTTTATTATTTCCAACTTTGCCCCCAGTGTCCAGGTTACCTTCAGGCTGGAGAACAACTCTCCGAGGAACAACATTTGACTGTAGAAAATTCAGTCAAAAATACAAACTGTATACACAAACTGTAACTTCAAATCCAAACAAACCAAGCTGAAGTAATTAGCTTGACAGGGCAGGAGAAGGAATTTCAGACTTGAAACTCACACAGTGGCGAAGACGCCAGGAACACAGATAAGCCATGACGATATCAAATAAATTCATGTTTGCTCCCAACAACTTGCTGTGCGTAGCTTCCGTTTTTATACACTGTGTTCCCAGCTGCAGCTAACAAAGGGAATCAGGGTCCTTTCCTCCCCTGTAAGCCAAGCAAATCATGTTGCTCCCTTCTCAGTTCCTCCCTGTGTGCCTTAGGATGAAGAGAGGATGGGCCTGAGTCTTCCTCTGAATTCCCTCTCCCTTGTTCCACCTCTTCCCTGCTCTTCCAAGCCAGACTTTGCCCTTCCCCAGTTTGTTCCACAGCCAACAGAGCCAAACTCCCACTCCCTGTCAGCTGTTTGGCTTCCTCCTCTGAGTCAGATTCTGACAGGGGCATGACAAACTTTTTTATACACAGAACAGTTAAGGTAAGCCATGTACAGGCTCCAAGCTTTCTCACATGTCTCACAACAAATCCTGTGTCTCAGTCACCAAACAGTCCCCATTGGTTGATTTGCAGCTATGGCTATTCCAGTTCATGAATTCTTTTACACTTTTTATACACCAATAACTCCTGAGTTTCTGACTCTACTCTTCCACCATTCTTGCTTCTGTTCTCTCTGTTTCTCTTGTGAACATTCAGACTCTCCACAGCTCAAATTTATTCTCTTTAACAAACTGAAGTTTAGTCCAGGAAGACCTGGATTTAGCTCAGTCTCTTCCTCTAAACAACTCTGAATGGAACTGTTTTCAGATGAAGGAGGTACTCACATAACACTATATACCCATTCTTCGTTATCCCAGTTTCTAATTTCATTTCCTGCCATGTGGCTACAAATAAACTAGTTATTCCATCCAAGCATTGGCATGGCTGCTCACAGCTACAAGGCTACGACTGATTCTCATGTGCCACCAAACCCCATTAGCATTCTTACTAGCTGACCAATTATGGCCCATGTTGTGAATCAATAAAAAAGTAACTAAGCCCAAATGCAAAGTGGGTTTTGAAAGCCTGCACACCTGATTGGTCCTTAAACAACGAACAAGGATTGGTCCATAACAAGTCCCTGATTGGCCAATATTAGGACACTTCTTATTGGGTATTAGTTGAACTTGTTGCACATATTATTGGTTAATAGGGTAGCAGCCAACCCTATAAAAGGGTTACTGCTGCCCATAGCCTTGCTCTGTTCTGTTCTATCTACTGTTATTAAAGAGTTTGAAGTCACTGGTCAGATGTCTGGTCTCCATTATTCTCCAAACTTAACACTGGTGACGAGGGTGGGATACGGAGACCGAAGAGCTGACTGATCTACAGAGCAACCAACAGAGCACGTGGTTGAACACGCACTATCAACGGCAACATGGCCAGCGGTGCCGTACCACGCGCTCCATTCGACCCAGAAACCGAAGACTGGGAGTCGTACATGGATAGGTTCCAGATGTTTCTGGAGACCAACAACTTGAAAGATGCAACAGCCAGCAAAAAAAGAGCTGTATTTCTAACCTACTGCGGGCCTACCGTGTTTAAAATGGCAAAATCACTTGCCAAGCCAGCCAAGTAAAAGCGATGGACTGGGATGTCCTCGAGCCTTTGCTACGGGCCCATTACGCGCCCACCGTGCCAACCTTAGTCAGAAGGCACAAATTTTACCAGAGGGTCCAGCGGAAAGGCGAAAGCCTTGCCAACTATGTCGCAGACCTCCAAAACCTTGGAGGCCTCTGCGGATTCTCTAACTTAGAAGAAGCCCTCCGAGACCGCCTAGTTCTGGGCCTAGAAGACTGCACGATCCAGAGCAAAATCATGGCTAAGGGGACATCAGCCTCACCGATGCCCTTAAAGAAGCCACTGCAGCAGAAGCAACCAAGAAGTCGGCAGCCCAAATGCGCCGCACCAGCGCACCACTACGTCAACTCGCCAATGATACCTCGCCTCACTCAGAGAGACAACCGGTATCGACTCACCACGAAGACCTAGAATCCCCATCAGATAGTGATGAGGAAGAGGTCAACCGACTCCGAACTGAACGAGACCAGTTCACACAACGCTCACTTCGACCTTGTGCAGGATGTGGAGCGAATCACCCACGATCCAGCTGCAAATTCCTCGACGCACTCTGCCGCATTTGCAGGAAAAGAGGTCACATCGCAAAGGTTTGCAGAAGCAAACAAAACTCCAACTCCAAACCCCGACAGGCCGAATGCCAGTCTTCAGGATTAATCGGCACACCCCGAGACAAACTGAATCACCAATGGGGAAGCCACTCCTACAGAAACAAACCGTCCACCACTTCCACCAGGTGGGAAGAAACCAGGCGGGAAGAGACCCACCAGACAATTACCATAGGCCATGCTACATCCCTAGATGCCGGGAAAATCAGAGTGAAGGTCGCTATCGAAAACAAACCTTGTGTAATGGAGGTGGACTCAGGATCATCCCTCTCGATGGTGTCCTGGAAGACGCTCCAACAGCTTGTTCTGACGATTCGCCGCCAAGACCTCAACCCTCAAAGGGTTATACTCAAAGATTACCAGGGTAACCGAATTCCCGTTGTCGGGTCCCGCCGATTCCAGGTCTCTTTCAAGGACCGCACCGTCGCACTGCCACTGACTGTCGTTGACCGTGACCGGCCTAGTCTTTTAGGCCTGCAATGGTTCAGACCGCTCGGAATCACTGTAGCCGAGTCCACCGTGCCGAGAGCAACGATTGGGAGGAGGCCCTCGTGCAAGAATTCCAAGACGTTTTCGCGAACGGACTAGGCAAGTACAAGGGGACCCCGATCTCATTTAACTTGAACCCTGAGGTAGCACCCATCCGCTTTAAGCCGCGTCGGGTGCCGTTCGCCCTGAAACCTAAAATCGACGAACAACTCGATAAGCTAATAGCACAGGGCATGCTGGAACCCACCGACCACGCCCAGTGGGAAACCCCAATAGTGACGCCTATCAAGCCTGATGGGTCACTGAGAATTTGCGGAGACTACCGGGCCACCCTAAACCACGCACTTCAGCAAAGTGCATATCCAGTGCCGGTAGTGCAACACTTACTCCATTCCCTGGGCGGCGGGAAAGTTTTCACTAAATTAGACCTAGCGCAGGCGTATCAACAATTGCCTGTAGATCCGGCCACCATGGAGGCGCAAACTATCGTCACGCATAGGGGCGCATTTAAATGCAACCGACTCCAGTTTGGGGTGAGCGTCGCTCCAGGAATCTTTCAGAGCTTAATGGAAAGGCTGTTACAAGGAATAAGAGGGGTCGTACCGTATTTCGACGATGTACTCATCGCCGCCCCTAACAGAGACATTCTAGAAAAATGACTCGAATGGTCTTACAAAGGTTCCAAGACGCCGGCCTCAAAGTCAAAAAGAATAAATGCCAGCTATGTACCGAAAGGGTGGAGTTCTTGGGATACCTCCTGGACAGTCAGGGAATCCATCCCACTGAGGACAAATTAAAGGCAATTAATAAGGCCCCCACTCCAAGGAACAAGGCAGATCTACAGGCGTTCCTTGGACTTATCAATTTTTATAACATTTTTTTACCCAATAAAGCAACGGTAGCTGAACCATTACATAGACTCTTAGACAAAAAGCAACGTGGGTTTGGGGACAACGTGAACAATACGCTTTCCAACAAGTAAAGAAATTGCTAACTTCTGATTCTGTACTTATGCAGTACAACGAGACTCTGCCGTTAACTATTACCTGTGACGCCTCACCTTTTGGGGTTGGAGCAATCCTGGCCCACGTATTACCAAACGGAGCAGAAGCTCCCGTCGCGCGTTTTTTCCGCGAACTTTAGCTAAAGCTGAACGAAATTATAGTCAGCTGGATAAAGAAGCTTTAGCTATTGTGGCTGCAGTTAAACGATTTCATGAATATGTGTATGGGCGTGCGTTACAATAATTACTGATCATAAACCACTACTGGGGATTATTGCGGAAATAAACCAAACCCGTATATATTGTCCCCAGAATGACCCGCTGGTCTGAATTCTTGGCGGCGTACAACTACACCTTGCAACACCGCCCGGGAAATCAATTCTCCACGCTGATGCATTGAGCAGAACACCACTCCCAGAATCGGTTGAAGATCCAGCCCCAACCATCACAACGCTGCAAATTGAGACTCTACACGCGCCGCCATTGACGGCGAGAGACATTGCTCTCGAAACAAAAACGAGATCCGGTCCTGCAACACATCCTACGCTGGGTTGAACGTGGTTGGCCAACAGAACAACTATCACCTGAATGGGCGCTTTTCAAAGCCCGCCAAACTGAACTGTTTTCCCAAAAGGGCTGCATCTTGTGGGGCGATAGAGTCGTAATCCCGGGCAAACTGCAATGAACTGTTTTAGCGGTATTGCACGACGGACACCCGGGCATCGTGCGGATGAAAGCACTCGCACGGAGCTACGCCTGGTGGCCGGGAATCGACAAAAGAATCGAGGCCTGGGTCGCTACTTGTCAACGTTGCCAGGACGTCAGCAACGGCCCACCTAAAGCAAGCCCAACCGAATGGGAACTCCGAGGGGACCATGGTCCCGTATTCATATTGACTTTGTGGGGCCTACAAAAGGGCACACTTTCCTTATTACAGTCGACACCTATTCAAATTGGCTCGAGATCCATCGAATGAACACAACTACAACAGACTCAGTTATCAACAAATTAAACAGACTATTTGCCACACATGGGTTTCCGGACGTACTGGTTTCAGATAACGGCCCACAGTTCACAGCATTACCATTTGAACAATATCTTGCTGACCGGGCATCCGCCATGCGCTAACCTCGCCCGCGCACCCTGCGGCGAACGGACGTGCAGAGCGCATGGTACAGTTTGTAAAAAGACCCTCCACAAAATGGAATTCGGCGACATCGATGAAAAAAATCAATCGAATTTTATTGTTGCAGCACATCACGCCCCACAGCGTTACCAACAAAACGCCCGCCGAACTTCTCATGGGGCGGAAACTACGATCGCACCTTGACCGGCTACACTCGTATACGCACCCGAAAAGCCTTTCGGATCCAGCAGCAAATGCCGGGAATTTAAGGTAGGCGATTTAATCTTTGCCAAAAACTTCTCTGGCGACCCTTTATGGATACCCGCAACCGTCACCCACCTCACAGGGCCTAGATCTTACCGCCTGCTAACAGACGATGGGAGGGTGTGGAAACGCCACATAGACCAACTCCGTTCGAGATTACCACCCAGCGCCCATGGCTCCCCGGGTTCACCAACTGAAGGGGGAGGAAATATCGAGGAAATTGACTTCGATATGACAGATAGCAGGCCAACGGAAACCCTACGGCCCAGCAAGTACCGGGAATCGAAGCAGGGAGGGAGTTGACTTTCCCATGGGATGTGAACACGGGGAAACCGAACTACGAAACCCCGAAGAAACACTGATTGGTGGGGACAACCACACGAAAGCAGCACGGAATTTCCGTGCAGCGAAACGGAGCTTAACAGAAATCATCCAAACGTTCCACCGGAACCGGACCTTAGGCCAAACCCGGTGGAACCACGGAAATCATCCAGACAGACCAAACGGCCTGTCTATCTTGAGGATTTTGTTACAGCTCCCTCAAACGGAGCCCAAGGGGGAGGGGTGTTGTGAATCAATAAAAAAGTAACTAAGCCCAAATGCAAAGCGAGTTTTGAAAGCCTGCACACCTGATTGGTCCTTAAACAACGAACAAGGATTGGTCCATAACAAGTCCCTGATTGGCCAATATTAGGACACTTCTTATTGGGTATTAGTTGAACTTGTTGCACATATTATTGGTTAATAGGGTAGCAACCAACCCTATAAAAGGGTTACTGCTGCCCATAGCCTTGCTCTGTTCTGTTCTATCTACTGTTATTAAAGAGTTTGAAGTCACTGGTCAGATGTCTGGTCTCCATTATTCTCCAAACTTAACAGCCCAGGCCAAACTCCATCTTGTTTGCAGGGAGTCAGTTTCATGGAGGTCAAATTCACAACTTCAGCATGACTTCATCTACTCTGTGCATTACAAGAAACACAAACATGTTTTTCCATTCTAGTGTACGAGAAACTATTGCTAAAGGGTTTCTTTCCTTGCAATTATCGGAAGAACAGTAATTCTTAGTGAGTCCTCTGTGGATTTCTAGATACAACACCTTCCAAGGTAAAACCTCTTATAAAAAATATGTCTGAAAATATGTTCTCCAGATGGGGGCAGGACATGTCACCTCAGCCTGTCTTGCAAAGAGCTCATTCCTGGGTTGGAAGAGACTCGCATGTCTTTGTTTCCTCTATGGTCACAGCTGAAACACAGGTGAGAGGAAGCATGGTTGATGTAAATTTGTCCTGGTAGCATAGGTAGTCTCTGCTCTGCTAAAGTTCCAGTGGGATTTCAGGAGCAACTTTCAAATCAGTTTCTGCATAAACCTTGATTTCTGTTCTAGGAGGGAAGGTGATAAGAATGATTGGGCAGGAGTCATGCTACTTCTGATGCTGATATTCTTCTGGCTCCTGGCTCCAACTACACTGAAGAGGCTGCAAACCATGTGTGTGTTCAGGGATTATATCCCATTAGATAAAAGCTACTATAGGCCTGGTGAACTCATTATTGGTGGGAATTTGCCCTTGGGAGCCAGTTTTGATTCTACTGTTTCTCACTTTAATACATCAAATCTTACTTCAGATACTGGGTAAGTTTCAGCTGGGGGACAAACATACATCTAAATGGTCTCTTTGTTTTAAATTCTGGCACCCCTTTCACAAATACTACATATATTTTTTTGCACTGTCCTAGTACACTATACTATAGAACATTTTGTGCATCTCTCAATAAAATGGCAAGCTCTTCAAACTGACTGGACCTCTCAATCTCTTCCCCAAGAGAATGATAAAAAAAACACATGAAGAGGGAAAGTGTGCTGGCATAGTGAAGAAGTCACATTACAATATTAATCTGGACAGGAACTAGGGGTGGAAAATTAAAATAAAAGCTCAATCCCATTGGTTCAGCAGTTATAAAAATCCTTCTCAGTGTTGGAATCAGCATTGCACAGGGATAATGGCCTTCAATAAATCTATGAGGTGACACCCCCCCACACACACACTGTAGTCCTGTGTTCAGCAATGTTTTCCCCACCTGTAGAAGTTTCTCCAAGAGAGACCCTTAATTTTTATGGTGAAAGAGGAAGAGTTGGGGAGGATTACAACCATTGGAGCAATGTGAACTTGGGAGAAATCATAGACAGTTAAAAAACAGCCATTTGATATGGAAGGAAATGCTTGTTTCCTTTCTCACAAATTCATTCAAATTCAGCAAAGAAAGATCCTTTAAAAAAAAACACCAAACCAATAAAATTTGGGTGTTGCTTCCCCAACCCTCTGCTCAAACAAAGAGTGAAGCAAGTTCTACCAGCACACAAGCTTTCCTGTAATGTTCCCCAGCCTTTTCTCACTATAGCCTTGTGAAAAGCCACTACCACCCCCAGAAGAATGAAATCTTTTGAGGGATAATAATTGGATAAACATGTATTTTGAGAGGCAGTAAGCAGATATTTTGTGCCCATTAAAAAAGACTGGACCTAATATTGGAATGTGCAGAAATGAGTAGATTAACATTGGCAATTAAAGAACAAGAAGAAGCGGAATATTATATGATATGGGATTTATTTTATAAATGGTTGGAAAATAAAGTAAGAACTTAAATTAATATTGTTATAATGATAAGATTTATAAAGGTTAAGTAGTTTTTAATATGAATGTAACCATAGTAAGAAATGTATACAAAATATGAATATTTGCACAAGATATATGTACCCAGTTGACACATTGTATAACTGAAAGGTGGATTTATTGTTAAATAAAATAAAATAAAATATATGGTAAAAAAGAAAAGAAAGAAAGATTGGGCCAGCCTATTCAGAAACCAGCTCCAGTCTCCCTGCCCCCAAGCAGGAACTGAGGAGGCCACTTTTTAGAAATGCAGATTTGGTAATCCATTCAAGACAGGATATTTTGAAACAAAGGCAGAATGGTAGAATTAGAAGCAGCTCAGAGCAGTCCAAAGCCTCTTCATTGTATCACCTCCAGAGCAGTCCAAACTTCAACCAAATTAGCTCAGACAAGCACCAAGGATTTGCATTTCCTCTTTTACCTATAGAGCCAGATATGACCTCTACATAATCCCTACATGACACCCATAGGAATCTCATCGATTAGAGCATATGTTCTTGCACAGGAACAGGAAGCTCAAATACAAAGTCCAAAGAAGACATAAAAACCACCCACTCTCAACTCCCTTTGGTCAAGTTCCCCAGAACCACAATTCCTGGTGCTTCTTCTTCATCAATACACCATCTTTCCAATCAGCCTCCATGTTTCCAATGTCTTTCTCCCACTTGGAACTGAACCAGATGGATATTTCTCCCAACAGGATCATACCCAGTAACTACCAGCAGTTCCTTGCCTTGATGTTTGCTGTCTCCGAGGTCAATGAAGATATTCTTCTGTTCCCCAACATCACACTTGGCTTCCACATTTATGGGCATTTCCAGAGGGAAAGATTTATTTTCTTAAACAGTCTCTCTATGCTCTCCGCACAAGGCCAAGTGGTTCCAGGTTACAAATGTGACCAGCCGGACACTCTGCTGTCCATAATTGGTTGTCTCAATGCCAAATCCTCAAGGCAGATGGCCCCCATCTTCAGCGTTTTTAAGGTCCCACAGGTAAAAGAGGTCCCTTGGATACAGTATGGACTAGACAAATATCAGAAGCATATTCAGGAGCCAAAGAGGTAGTTTTTTGTGGGAGGTGGCACAAATTGAGCGTATGACTCTTAGTTTATTCTTTATTAAAAGGTAGCCATTGTTTTAGTGTCATATATTCTCTGTATCAATTTGATGATTTCTTCTCCTCTCTTCTCACATACAACAACCATTCAAAATGTATAACTGGTGGTAGGGCAATAAACCACACAATGGTGACCCCTAAAGTCAACATAAACTTTTACTTTGTATTTGAAAAAAGAATATCTTTTTCTCCAGCTCGGTGTTGGCTTTGAGTTCTCTCCAGGAGAGAGAAGAGTTTATCCTTCCTTCTTCCAGATTAACCCCAAGGAATTAATTCAGTATGTGGGTTTAGTCCATCTGCTCCTGTATTTCCAGTGGAACTGGGTTGGGCTTGTGTCCTCTGAAGATGAAAGTGGAGAACATTTCATTTCAACTTTGATGCCAATGCTCAAGGAGAAGGAGATCTGCCTGTCTTTCACTGAAAGTTTGAAATTGGATGATGTTCAAATTACAATGAGAAAGTTTCTTCTCAATTTCATTACCTGGTCTAAAACAGAAGTGTTCATTCTGTATGGAAGCTTCGCTGTTTCTACCAGCATAGTCGCGGCAGTAATTAATTATGAAAATATAAACAAGGCATCATTTAGGAAAGTTTGGATTTTAACTTCCCATTGGAAAGTTAGTGTGGAGGAATCTCAGGAAGGATTGAAATACATACAGTTTTTCCATGGTGTTTTGCATTTGAGGGACCACTCCAGGGATGTCCCAGAATTCAGCCACTTCCTCCGGTCTTTAGACCCCATGAACCCAAAAGGAGACGTCTTTCTCCCTCAATGGTGGGAATTGGTCTTTGGCTGCAAGATCCATCAATCAGGAAAGATCCCTCCAAAGGGGGGGAAAACATGTACAGGAAAGGAGAATGTGCAGAAGCTGCCAAATTACACTTTTGAAACAAGAATGACAGGTGAAAGTTACAATGTCTACAATGCCATCTATGCTGTAGCACATGCATTACATGTGATGTATGGATCCAGAGCTCGACTGACCATGATGAGGCTTGGAAAGATGATCTCAAATGTCCAGTCATGGCAGGTAATTACTATTGCTTTTTCCTGAGTCCACAGATGCTTAGAGAGAAAGCTCCCCATATGAATTTCTTCAGTTACTGATTCATTGTCTGCCTACTCCAATATCAAGTCATACTGGATTAAAACAGCAATTATTTAAAGCAGCTAAGAACAATATGTTATTGAAAAAGGGTAGAGGGGAAAGGAGAAGTAAACCAAACCAATGGCCCATAGGTTTCACAGAGGAAAGACCTTTATAAAGTCCTGGATAGCCTTCAACATTTGCCCGAGTTTCGAAGGTGACCATTCCAAGGAGGAAGTTCAGCCCAAAACAAGATAGCAATCTGCGTGTGTTTGTGCAACACATTTGAGCAAGTCAGTTGAAATCTTAATGGGCATCCATGCAGAACAATCTCAGTTTTGCTCAAAATGTGCCCCGAACCAACTTGCAAAAATACACTCCATTTCTTTGAACCTTGCTTTATGTTTCTATGGCTCAGTATCTTCCTGTGATCCTGCCCGTTTTGTTTAGTTTTCCATTTGATGTGCTACTCAGCTTGTTGTATGAAAACAGATTTTGTTTAATAATGGACAGAAACTAAGCAAGGAGAGTAGCAACCTAGAACTAAGGAGAAATTTCATAAAATTGAAAACAATCAGGGGAACAGCTTACCTTAAACAGTTTTGAGTGCTCCATTGATGGAGGCATTTAAGTAGTGACAGGACAGCTACTTGTCTGAAATTGTATAGGGTCTTCTGCTTAAGCAGGGGATTGGACTGTTATTCTATGTTTCTATGTCAACCACAGCACACAGCGGGATTCAAAGTGATCCTAATGGGCTCCTGGTCTGAAATTCATCAGAATTTTCTGCATCAAAGCCAAACATGTTGGACCTCTCTGAATTGACAAACCAGGCCAGTGCTTCGTTCCACATGGCCCAGTTAGTCAGATCGGGTTCCTGTGTTCTGCTGTCTTTGTCTGTGAACTAGAAAAAGTCAGTGGATTTTTCCATGATAGAAATTATTTATTGATAGTGTTGTGAATCAATAAAAGTTAATAACTTAAATGCAAATCAGGGTTTGGAAACCTGCACACTTGATTGGTCCTTATACAACAACTCTGGATTGGGCCAGAACTAGTCCCTGATTGGCCACTATTTGGACAATTCTTATTGGTTATTAGTTTGAACTTGTTGCTCATCTCATTGGTTAATAAGGTAGCAGCTAACCCTATAAAAGGGTTACTGCTGCCCATAGCCTTGCTCTGTTCTGTTCTATTTACTGTTATTAAAGAGTTGAAGTCACTGGTCAGATGTCTGGTCTCCATTATTCTCCATACTTAACACTGGCGACGAGGATGGGATACGGAGACCCGAAGAGCTGACTAACCTACAGAGCAACCAACAGAGCACGTGGTCGAACACGCACCATCAACGGCAACATGGCCAGCGGTGCCGTACCACCCGCTCCATTCAACCCAGAAACCGAAGACTGGGAGGCATACATGGATCAGTTCCAGATGTTTCTGGAGACCAACAATTTGAAAGATGCAACAACCGGCAAAAAAGAGCTATCTTTCTAACTCACTGCGGGCCTACCGTGTTTAAAATGGCAAAGTCACTTGCCAAGACAGCAGAGGTAAAAGAGATGGACTGGGACGTCCTCGAGCCTTTGCTACGGGCTCACTACGCTCCCACCGTGCCAACCTTAGTCAGAAGACACGAATATTACCAGAGGGATCAATGGAAAGGCGAAAAGCCTTGCCGATTACATCGCGGACCTCCGCAACCTTGGAGGCCTCTGCGGATTCGCAGACTTAGAAGAAGCCCTCCGGGACCGCCTGGTTCTGGGCCTAGAAGACGGCACGATCCAGAGCAAAATCATGGCTAAGGGGGACATCAGCCTCACCGATGCCCTTAAAGAAGCTTCGGCAGCGGAGGCGACCAAGAAGTCGGCAGCCCGAATGCGCCGCACCAACGCACCCCTATGTAAACTCGCCACTGATACCTCGCCTTGCTCAGAGAGACACCCGGTATCAACTCACCACGAAGACCTAGAGTCCCCGTCCGACAGCGATGAGGAAGAGGTCAACTGACTTGAACGTAGCGAGACCAGTCCACACAACACTCATTTCGACCGTGCGCCGGCTGTGGAGCCAATCACCCACGATCCGGCTGCAAATTCCTCGACGCACTCTGCCGCAATTGCGGGAGACGAGGTCACTATCGCAAGGTTTGCAGAAGCAAACAGAACTCCAAACCCCGACAGGCCGAAAGCCAATCTTCAGGATTCTTCGGCACACACCGAGAAAAATTGAACCACCAATGGGAAACCACTCCTACAGAAACAAACCGTCCACCACTTCCACCAGGCGCGAAGAAACCCGGCGGAAGAGACCCACCAAACAATCACCATAGGCCACGCTACATCCCTTGATGCCGGGAAGATCCGAGTAAAGGTCGCCATCGAAAACAAACCTTGTGTGATGGAAGTGGACTCGGGATCTTCCCTCTCGATGGTATCGTGGAAAACGCTACAACAGCTCATTCCAACGATTCGCCGCCAAGACCTTAACCCTCAAAGGGTTATACTCAAAGACTATCAGGGTAACAGAATTCCCGTTGTCGGGTCCCGCAGATTCCAGGTCTCATTCAAGGACCGCACCGTCGCACTACCACTGACTGTCGTGGACCGCGACAGGCCTAGTCTTTAGGCCTTCAATGGTTCAGACCGCTCGGAATCACTGTAGCCGGAGTCCACAGGGCCGAGCAGCGATTGGGAGGGAGCACTCGTGCAAGAATTCCAAGACGTTTTGCGAACGGACTAGGCAAGTACAAGGGGACCCCGATCTCATTTAACTTGAACCCTGAGATAGCACCCATCCGCCTTAAGCCGCGTCGGGTGCCGTTCGCCTTGAAGCCTAAAATCGACGAACAACTCGATAAGCTAATAGTGCAGGGCGTACTGGAACCCACCGACCACACCCGTTGGGAAACCCCGATAGTGACGCCTATCAAGCCTGATGGGTCACTGAGAATTTGCGGAGACTACCGGGCCACCTTAAACCACGCACTGCAGCAAAGTGCATATCCAGTGCCGGTAGTGCAACACTTGCTCCATTCCCTGGGTGGCGGGAAAGTTTTCTCCAAACTAGATCTAGCCCAGGCGTATCAACAATTGCCTGTAGATCCAACCACAGCCGAGGCGCAAACGATCGTAACGCATAGGGCGCATTTAAATGCAACCGGCTCCAATTCGGGGTAAGCGTCGCCCTGGAATCTTCCAGAGTTTAATGGAAAGGTTGTTACAAGGGATAAGAGCCGTTGTCCCATATTTCGACGATGTACTCATCGCCGCACCTAACAAAGACATTCTAGAAAAACGGCTCAGAGAGGTTTTACGAAGATTCCAAAATGCAGGCCTCAGAGTAAAAAAAGATAAATGCCAGTTATGTATCGAAAAAGTAGAATTTCTGGGATATCTCCTGGACAGCCAAGGAATCCATCCCACCGAAGACAAATTACGGGCAATTAAAAGGCCCCCACTCCAAGGAACAAGGCAGACTTACAGGCGTTCCTTGGACTTATCAATTTCTATAATGTCTTTTTACCCCACAAAGCAATGGTAGCTGAACCATTGCATAGACTATTAGACAAAAAGCAACGTGGGTGTGGGGACAACGGGAACAACATGCTTTCCAACAAGTAAAGAAATCGCTAACTTCTGATTCTGTACTTATGCAGTACAACGAGACTCTGCCGCTCACTATCACGTGTGACGCATCACCTTTTGGGGTCGGGGCAATTCTGGCCCACGTATTACCAAATGGAGCGGAAGCCCCCATCGCGTTTTTTTTGCGAACCTTAGCTAAAGCTGAACGAAATTATAGTCAGCTGGACAAAGAAGCTTTAGCTATTGTGGCTGCAGTTAAAAGATTTCATGAATATGTTTATGGCCGTGCATTTACCATAATCACTTTTCATAAACCGCTATTGGGAATTATTGCGGGTAATAAACCAACCCTGTATATATTGTCCCCCAGAATGACCTGTTGGTCTGAATTCTTGGTGGCCTACAACTACACCTTGCAACATCGCCCGGGGAAATCAATTCTCCACGCTGATGCATTGAGCAGAACGCCGCTTCCAGACTCTGTTGTAGATCCAGCCCCCACCATCTCAACACTACAGATCGAAGCTCTACATGTGCCACCATTGACGGCTAGAGACATTGCCTTTGAAACAAAACATGACCCCGTTCTGCAACACATCCTACACTGGGTTGAACGGGGGTGGCCGACAGACCAAATAGCACCGGAATGGGCGCCTTTCAAAAGCCGCCAAACCGAGCTGTTTTCCCAGAAAGGCTGCATCTTGTGGGGCGATCGAGTCGTAATCCTTAGCAAATTGCAACAAACTGTTTTGGCGGTGTTGCATGAAGGACATCCAGGTATCGTGCGGATGAAAGCACTTGCACGCAGCTACGCTTGGTGGCCGGGAATCGACAAAAGAATCGAGGCCTGGGTCGCTACTTGCCAACGTTGCCAAGGCGTCAGCAACGCTCCGCCTAAAGCAATCCCGACCGAATGGGAAACTCCGAGAGGACCATGGTCCCGTATTCATATTGACTTTGCGGGGCCTACCAAAGGACACACTTTCCTTATTACTGTCGACGCCTATTCAAATTGGCTCGAGATCCATCGAATGAACACAACTACAACGGACTCAGTTATCAATAAATTAAACAGACTATTTGCCACACATGGGTTCCCAGACGTGTTGGTCTCGGACAACGGCCCACAGTTTACTGCGTTACCCTTTGAACAATATCTTGCTGATCGGGGCATCCGCCATGCGCTAACCTCGCCCGCGCACCCTGCGGCCAATGGACGTGCAGAACGCATGGTACAATTTGTAAAAAAGACCCTTCACAAAATGGAATTCAGCAACATCGACGAGAAAATCAATCGAGTTCTCTTGTTACAGCATATCACGCCCCACAGCGTGACCAACAAAACACCCGCTGAACTTCTTATGGGGCGGAAACTACGATCGCGCCTTGACCGGCTCCACCCCGCATTCGCACCGGAAAAGCCCTTCGGCTCCAGCAGCAAATGCCGGGAATTTAAGGTAGGCGATTTAATCTTTGCCAAAAACTTTTCCGGCGACCCGTTGTGGATACCCGCAACCGTTACACACCTCACCGGGCCTAGATCTTACCACCTGCTAACAGACGATGGGAGGGTTTGGAAACGCCACATAGACCAACTCCGATCGAGATTACCACCCAGCGCCCATGACTCCCGGGTTCACCAACTCAAGGGGGAGGAAATATCGAGGAAATTGACTTTGATATGACAAATAGCAGGCCAACGGAAACCCTACGGCCCAGCGAGACACCGGAACGCGAAGCGGGAGGGAGTTGACTTTTTCAAGGAACTTTAATATGGGGGAAACCGAACTGCAAAACCCCGAAGAAACACGGAGTAGCAGAGACAACCAGAGTGAAAGCAGCACGGAATCACCGTGCAGCGAAACAGAATTTAATAAAGATCATCCAAACGCTCCACCGGAACCGGACCTTAGACCAAAACCGGTGGAGCTCGAAATCATCCAGGCAGACCAAACAGCCTGTCTATCTTGAGGATTTTATTACAGCTCCCCTCAAAGCGGTACCCAAGGGGAGGGTGTTGTGAATCAATAAAAGTTAATAACTTAAATGCAAATCAGGGTTTGGAAACCTGCACACTTGATTGGTCCTTATACAACAACTCTGGATTGGGCCAGAACTAGTCCCTGATTGGCCACTATTTGGACAATTCTTATTGGTTATTAGTTTGAACTTGTTGCTCATCTCATTGGTTAATAAGGTAGCAGCTAACCCTATAAAAGGGTTACTGCTGCCCATAGCCTTGCTCTGTTCTGTTCTATTTACTGTTATTAAAGAGTTGAAGTCACTGGTCAGATGTCTGGTCTCCATTATTCTCCATACTTAACACATAGAATGATAGAAATTGTGATAGAAATTATTTACTCATTTCTGAAATTCATTTGTCAATTAACAAGACCTTGGCCCAAAGTATCTATTTGAAACTGCAGGTAGCCAAGTATTCCAGGAGGAAAATCCTATAATCCTATAATTATATTTGGGGTATGGAATTAAAATGTTTGAATGTCTTAATTGAACCGGAGTGTCATACCATGTGACAATAGGATGTTTTTGCCATTTCAGAATTAAACATTTGGCGTTGTTCCTGATTGCTCAGATCTCCACCAAGGGAACTCCTCTAAGCTTTTCACACATAAACCCATCTTCTCAGGAGGGCCATCATGAGATGATAGAAGACACAATGTCTCATGTGTAGCTCTAGCCCAAATACTCCAATTTCTGAAGGTCTTCTTTCTTTCAGATTCTTGCCTATTTGAGCAATGTGCAGTTCAACAACAGTGCTGGAGATGAAGTCTCCTTCTCAGAAGATGGACTGGGATCTGCTCGTTATGATCTTCTCAATTGGCTTTTCCTACCCAATCAATCTTTTGTCCCCATGAAGGTTGGCCAAGTAAATCCTGAGACTCCCCCAGGCCAAGATTTCACCATTAAATCTGATGGAATCATCTGGGCCACAAAGGTGAGCTGCAAGGAAATACTGTAAGTTCACAGAAAGTTTCATTCTCTTCTTGCAATGCAGAACATCTTTCTAAGTTGAAAAATAATCAATTGAGTCAGAAATTCATTTGCATGTAATACATTTGAGGTCTGATTTGTGCAATTCCACAAAGGGTTAGGCTTGGGAACAACAACTGCTTAAAATGCAGGATGCAATTACAGCAAGCAACAGTGATTTCCATGGCCCATTCACACTCAATTTCTGGTTCTTCCTTTGAGAAATGCTGTAGTTCAATCACAAGCCTTTCTCTGAAGGCTGAGATCCCAGTTCCAGTCTTCCACATTCATGGGTGTGTCAGACCTGAATCCCTCAGGACTGTTCTTGATTTTTGATAGACAGTGGCAAAATATTTCTTTAGGAAAACAACTGAACAAAGAAGTAGGAATAAGGAAGGGAAATAGGAATGGGGAAAAATGAATGCAGCAGGTTCATTGCTTAGGTCACCCCAAGTATTTCTATTCTCTCTTTCAGAAGGTGCCTTTTGCCAGATGTGGCATGAAGAGGTGTCATGCAGAAGAGAGGAGAAGAGTTCCAGAGGGCAAGCAGGTTTGCTGCTACCACTGTGATGCTTGTCCAGAAGGGACCTTTTCTAATCAGACAGGTAGAGTGTCAATGGTCTGACTAGAGAACCCAACAAAAATAGGCACTTTCAGGAACTTTGTAATCCCAAAAGTAAAACTTTATTGGATACCACCATTTCGGTACTATAGAATCAAAACCAGCTCTAGTTTTTCCACACAAGGTTTACATGATTAAAGGATAGCTTGTCCTTCTTCCCATCCCTGGCTGTTCACATTGTCCAATTATGAATCATCCTTTTGTTTTGAGAACAGTTCACTTCTTTGTTCAGTTCAGCAATGGCCTTGGCTCTGGAGTGTCTGCATTTTTTCTCACTCTTCTCTCCCAGTTCTTTGGCAAATTGAATAGTGATAAGACTC
>NC_142009.1:339017876-339064437 GCF_049901735.1 Notechis scutatus | reverse complement strand
GGTCTTCCTTCACTGCTTTTTAGTACTATCTGGCACTGTCCTTTTGGGGTATACTCCCAAGAGGCAGTATGCAAGCTTGACACTGATTCTTTTTACTGCCTTTCTGGGGGGCATGTGACCTTTCCTTAAATCTGGATGATTTCCTTAGGATATCTTGTGAGGTGAGTGAGACCAGCTGGTATCTTTAAGTGGTGCAAATGTATGTAAGGATTGCTTTTCCTGAGTGTGCTTTTTCTGGAGAGCTTCAATGACCTCTCTGCTAAAGGGTTTCACTTTATGAGCAAGAATTGGCTGCTTGATAGTTATCACTGCATTTTAACTATTTTCATTCCTCAAGGTGCTCTGGCATCCTGCCTGATTTGTAACTCTGGCTTGCAGGTATTTTTAATATAATGATTAGTATTAGTATTGAGTTAAGTCTTGGAGATCCATGGCCACAAAAGATATTCAAAGGGGGCCCATGGTGAAGAAAATTTTGAGAACCACTAGTCTATGGGCTTGTTATTTGGCAGGGGTTGACTTAGTAAAGTATTTAAGCATTGTTTAGGTTAATATGCTGAAGAGCATAACTGAATCTGCTAAATTGTTCAGTATCAACTGTAGATTGCTCCTTTGTGTGTCAGGAAAATGCTGCCATCAGCAAATAAGTTTTTGAATGACTGTAAGGAGGCACTTGGTCCAAACATTCACAATCATTCAGTGAAGGTCACAGAGAGAAGTTTCCAATTGGTGTCTAAAAGACCTTTCTAAGTGCAGATGGCCCTGAAATACTGAAAACAAAGACTTGTGATTTCAGCAGCTTGGTGTGACTTCTGCTCAATAGTCCACTACCCTAATAAGGAGAACAGCATTCCCAAGAAGCTGTACTTCTTTTCCATCAATGGACCTTGGGATCCAATTTCGTATTTCTTGAATGGTATCTGTGTCACATTCATAGTCCTGATCATCTTCCTTAAAGATTGTCAAGGCCTAGAAGAGAGCCAATACAGATGGAAACTGGAGTTGATATAGGAGATGACAAGGCTGAGCCTGATGAAAGGCTCAAACACTCCATTCACCTCAAGTCCCCAAGAGATCTAAGTCCAGCCCAAATCTGTTGACAAATTTAGTGGCAAATTTGCTTTCACTGTTAGTAGATCAGATTCTTCTGGAGATCATTAGCATACAATAAACCTATATTCTTTTGGGTCACCTGGAGTCCTGATTTCCAGTGCTTTACAGTTGATGACATTAAAGTTGATGACCAAGAGGTCATGCTGAGCTGGAATGGATGCACTGCCCTCATCCTTCTACTTCAAAAGTTCATCTAAATGTCCAACCAATGGCATTTCCTTCCCATACCCAATCCTGAATCTTGAAATGGGGATTCATCCAGGGTCCATCTGAAGTATCCATGTAGGATGTGGTCCAGCAATTGTTTCTTGAGCAAACTGAGTCCTCTTTCAGAAAGAGGGGAACAATCCACTCTCTCAGGGAGGATTCAAGCTGGCTGAATCTCAACTGTGGGTTTGTTCCCAGTAACAGAAGACTTTCTGGCTCCACTCTTCCACCACTCTTGCCTACATCATCAGACTCTCCACAGCTCAATTTTATTCTGTTTAACAAACTGAAGCTGTAGTAGGAGTGGCAGAATCTGTTGTGGTTAGCCAGCAGCAGGTTCGGACGGTGGAGGAGAGTGAGGACTCTGATGAGGGGCCAGGACCATTAGGGGGTGGACTGCTGCCTTCAGAGATTGAAGGGGATGGCAATGTTAGGAATATAAGTCACCTAACAGGTATTTGGGTTGGAAATATATAAACCAGGATAGACATTTTAATACTGTTTCTTTAAGGGAATGCTAAAATTGTAATTAGGTGTGGATTCTCAAACGGCCATAAGATGGAGCCAGAAATCTGGGTTGTTTAGTCTTAGTCTTAGTCTCAGAAGAGAGTGTTTCAGTGAGTCCCTTTTTCCTTCTGTTGGAGAGTATTGCCGTTTTTCCTAATTGATTGATATTCTTGGATTTGATGTAAGTCTGTTATTGAACTGTTTTTTTTTAAACAAGTTTTATTGATTTTAAAGACAAACAAAACATAAGACATCAAAGTATAAAACCTCCTTTCTCAAAAATTACTTATAAGTTTTAACAAGGCAAATAAAGCATTATTTTTTAAGGCATAGTTCCACATTATCACATTTCCATTTAAACACGTATATATCTTTTCCAAATTTCTCATTGTTTCTCCCTTCACTTTTATTCAATTATATTTCTTTCTATCAAGGTTTTATTAATTCTCAATCAAGCATAAACACACAAAATACAAAACAAGACATAAAAAGATAAAACCTCCTTAATTATCATTTATACATATCTTTTCCAAATTTCTCTCCCTTTAGTTTTATTCTTCCAAGGTTTTATTAATTCACAATCAAAACATAGCTAACCAAAACACAAAACATAAAACATAAAACTTCTTTTGAAAAGTGGCTTAGCCCCGGGTTACATCTTTTTTTACAGACCTAAATCAAGTTCATGCTCACCTTATATACCATTCATATCTTATTAACCATTCTATATTTTCTATATAACTTCTCCCTTCTTTTCACTCTCTTAATTATATTTTGTTTATTTCATCTTATTTCAAAATCATTATGTTTGTATCTTTTGTCCGTTCTTTTCCAATTATCTATTTATCTTTTCTCTTTAGCAAAGAATTTCCCCTGTAATCACTTTTAAGGTGTGACGCCTTTCCCTAAAGTAATACTTAAAATAATACATAATTTCTATCCTGATTCTGTTTAGTACATTCTACATATTGCATTTTGAAAAAAAAAGAATAATAAACTTATAATATAGTTAAGTATATAATTTCCATTCTAATTCTAATTCTAATTAATAGTATAACTAAGCATTAATCATTTTACACATTCTCTTTGATATTTTATTAAATATTGAAATCTATCATTATAAAACATTTTAATATTTTAATATTTTGTTAAATCTTATAATATTCCAATAGACTATTTCAAATGCAAATACTACAATACTATCTTATGTACTCTTGCAGAATCTTTCTTAAATTATACACTGTCCTTTATCCTTTATCTCTAAAAAAGATATCTTGTTTCAGACCGTGGCTTTTTTTCCCTTTTCCCCTCCCTTTCTTCTCCAGTCTGATCTTTTTGGCCCCCCCCACTCCTAACCTCCACCTTTTTAGCTTCCCCTCTCTGTTGTAATTCTCTTTTCAATTGCTTTCTAACTTTGTACCTTTTTTTCACCTTATTTTTCTTTTTCTTGGTTGTTTTATTGAATCTTAAATTCTCATTGTTCCTTCCTCTCTTCCTATTTTCTTTCTTAATCGAACATTTTGACCATTAAAAATGGCTTCCTTTTCTTCTCCTTCTCCTTCTTCCTCAAGTATTTGCTGGTACGTAGAAACCGCCATTTCTAAAAAGTGGAAGACAGCTCCCAATGAATTCTTGCCATTTTGTTCTCTTTCTTTTAATTTTTCATATTCCATTTTTAGTTGATCCACAGATGGTGCCATTGTAAATTTTTAAGAACAACCCAGATGTTTTTAGTCTTAAAGTAATTTGCAAATGTCAAAGTTATCAAACAATCCAAACAGACCGAAATTATTTCCTCTTCTTCTCTTTGCAACTTTTCCTCCTGGGGCAAAATCCCAAATATATTTTAAAGCCGTATTACAATTAGTCGTTGGTCTTATAATTTTCAAAGCGTCTCCTCCAACAAGTTTTTAAAGATTTTTTTTTAGTCCTCTCCTTCCCACTTATAACAAAGAGCTTGTTTTTACCTTAAAGAAGCAGGTTTTTCTGTGCTCATTTGCTTTCTCCGTAAGGAAGGGGAGTGAACTTTCCTTCAGCACTTTCGCCGCCCGTAACAACTTCTTTTGGAAACAAATGTATCAATCCAAAAGTCAGGTTTCCAGGGTGTTTTAAAAGTAACTTAATGTCCTGGTTCAGCCAAGAAAACTTCTCCTTCTGTCTTCCTCCTGCACAGTCTTATCTGGTTGAAGATTCCTTTGTGGCTGCCATTTCTGACAGCCGCTCCACCGCCTCAGGAAAAAGGAGTCTAGCCAGCTGGGGAAGGGGGGTGCGATATCCCCAGACCCCTGCCCGGATCTCCTCTGTCTTCCGCTGCCTCTTTGGGGCAGCGACAACCCCCAAATCCAGTTGGATCGGGGGTACCTCAGTGGCGAGCGCAGCAGGGACCCGCAGAGAAGCGGATTCCTGCCGCCGCCGAAGCCTTGCAACCGGAAGTTTCTCTGTTATTGAACTGTTTTTGACACTGGATTTTGTAATTGGATTATCCCTGGACTAAAAACTGACTGATCTTACCTGTGAATGACTTTGGACTGTGTTTGAACTTTGCTTAAATGTTTCTGGAAGTAAAAACCTACATTTACTGTACAGTGTATCTTTGTGCTGTGTGTGTATTATTCAAACACTACTCTCAATACGTCTCCCTGTATGTGCTCATTCTCCTAACGGGGAATTACTTCAACACTGGTTATGGGCCCAGGCCATACCAGGCTCAGATAACTGAGAGTTGGTGTGAACACACAGTACTGTATACAGACAGCTGTTTACTGTTTAATTGTGGGTTACTATCCTGGTAAAGATGGCACAAGTCACTTCAACAAGTCTATCACTGATAACCCTGTTGGGTGGAACAAACTATGTTTCCTGGTCTATGAAGTGCAGTCTACTTCTGTGTAGAGAAGGTTTATGGAATGTAGTTAAAGACCCACTGGATGTAAATGCTTGGGATCCAGATAATGGGGACGATGCCAAGAAGCTTGCTGACTTTAAACAGAACAACGAACAAGCTCTTTGTATAATTGGACTAACACTGAGTGACCAGCAACTAGTCCATATTCATGGAGAAGAGTCTGCTGCTAGGTGTTGGGAGAATTTGAAGAGGATTTATGTTCGTGACAGTGTAGGTGCACACATACATCTTACACGTAAACTGTTTAGAGCACATCTTCTGAAAGGTGGAGATATGTTAGCTCATTTGAACTTCATGAAAAGAACTTTTCAAGAGTTACATGAAAAGGAACTGATATTTTCAGAGCTGCATCAAGTTTACATCATTCTTTCCTCATTGGATGAAAGTTATGATGACTATGTATCTTAACTGGAAGTCCTGCTGGGAGATAAACTGACATTGACTGACATAACTGGAAGATTGTTAGAAGAAGCAAGAAGATGGCTGGATAGGGACCAAATGAGAAAGGAACAACCACAAGAAGAAGATTTGTCTTCAACTGCCTATAATGTTAGGAAATGTTTTTCTTGTGGGGCTAGGGAACATATAGCTAGATTCTGTAAGAAGGGAAAACAACAGAATACTGGTAATCACCAGAAGGCTAAGAAGAATGTTAGTTTAGCTATGTCTAGCAATTCAACTGTAAACCATGATTTGTGGGTTGTTGATAGTGGAGCATCACAATGCATTACTAAAGATAGAAAAGGGTTTGTAAAGATGTCCACGAGTAAGCAACATGTATCATTGGCAAGTGGATGGAAGATGAAGGCTTCAGGTAAAAGTACTGCATATTGTTCTTGTATAAACGAACATTTAACTATGTTATATGCACCTAAACTGAAATTTAATTTGTTATCAGTAAGGGCTTTAGTTAATCTTGGTTATGTAGTAACCTTTAGGGAAATAACTGTTAGGGATAACATGGTTACCTAACTTAGTTTGGGTAAAATAATATATATAGACTATGATTGTGTGTATCACTTTAAATGCAGACCATGTATTTTGGGTGCGGTTGTAAAATCACCATAAGAGGGAGCAAGAGAGCTCACTGTTTGCTGGCTTTTACTGGATTGCTGACAATGATGGATTGATGGTAATAACTGCGTGTTTTTCCCTGCTATTCCTGAACGAAGAAAAGAGGTTTGATTTTCTTCATATCTCTACTGCAAAAAGAGATATATTACTGGACTGATTATTTGTAAGTTTACTGACCTCTTTTTCGACACTGGACTTTGCTAATGAATAATCCCTGGACGGACTGAACTTAGTGTATGATATATGGACTGTTTGACTATTCTAACAATCTTACTGGAATAAACTATTTAACTAGCACTGTGTATCTGTTTTACTGAGTGTAAACTACAACAACGTTTAACTCACATATCTGCCTGCCTGCCTGACTGCCGTTGCATGTTCTGCTAGGGTGTATATCCCTAACACTGGTTATGGGCCCAGGTGCACAGTCAGACTAACCAGGATATAACAGGCTTGTGAGTGAGAGTTTGTGTAGTTACACAATACTGTAAACAGACAGCTGTGTTTTTATTAATTATAGTTTAATATCCAGAAAAAGATGGCACAAGTCAATTTACCAAGTTTGTCTCAAATATCCAAACTGGATGGAACAAACTATGTTTCATGGTCTATGAAATGCAGCCTACTTCTATGCAGAGAAGGTTTGTGGAGTATAATTCAAAACCCACCAGAGGTAGATGAATGGGATCCGGAGGATGAGGATGATGCCCAGAAAATACAAGAATATCAACTGAAGAATGAGCAAGCGCTCTGTAAAATAGGACTGACACTCTCTGACCAGCAGCTTGTCCATATTCATGGAGAAGAAACAGCTGCGAAATGTTGGGAGAATTTAAAGAAGATTTATGTTCGAGACAGTGTAGGAGCACATATAAATCTTACACGAAAACTGTTCAGAACACATCTTCAAAAGAATGGAGACATGCTGAGTCATATAAACACTATGAAGAGAATTTTTCAGGAACTTCCTGAAAAAGAACTTATCTTCACAGAACTCCATCAAGTTTATATAATTTTGTCTTCGCTAGATGAGAGCTACGACGACTATGTAACTTTACTTGAAGTTCTGCCAAAAGATAATCTTACATTAACTGATATTACTGGCAGATTAAATGAAGAAGCCAGGAGAAGGCTTGAAAGGGGTCAACTCAGAAGGGAACAACCACAATGTGAAGAAGAGAAAATATCTTCGTCAGCCTATACAATTAGAAAATGTTTTAATTGTGGAGGAAAAGGACATTTGGCTAGATTCTGCAAGAAAGCAAAAGGCCAAAATGCCAGCCAGAATGCTAAAAGGCATCAAAAGGATAAAAAATGCATAGAGTTAGCCATGTATAGCAATGAAACTGTGAATAATAATTTATGGGTTGTAGATAGAGCATCGCACTGCATAACAAAAGATAAGAAAAGATTTGTTAAGATGTCCACGAGTTCACAGCAGATATCATTAGCTAATGGCTGGAAACTGAAAGCTAGAGGTGAAGGTATAGCATATTGTTCTTGCATAAAAGAAAATGTAAAAATGTTACATGTACCACAACTTAAGTTTAATTTGCTTTCGGTTAGAGTTTTGGTTAAACTAGGTTATGTAATTACCTTTAAGGGAGAAAGTTGCATAATTGAAAAAGAAGGTAAAAAAGTGACTGCAACTTTAAAAGGTGAATTGTATGTGTTAAATGATAAGCAATTAGAGGTAGCTAACACAGTATATAATAATGTTAAACCTCATGATGAGTGCATACATTTGTAACACAGATGTTTAGGGCATATAAATTTTAAAATGCTTAAACAAACGGTAGAACTATCTAAAGGTATAAAACTGAAGCCTTGCAGTAAGTATTTGCACTGCAATGCTTGTAGTCAAGAAAAAAGCAAGGTAATACCAGCAAATAGAATGAATGGATTTAAAACAAAGGAACCTCTAGAGGTCGTATTTGCTGATATTATAGGGCCTAAAAAACCAAGTATGGGAGGTGCTCGTTACATACTAAGTATAATGGATCATTATTCTAGATATGGTTTCTGTTATTTAATGAAGAGTAAAACGGAAACATATCAAAATTTCTTTAATTGGCTTAAATTTGCAGAAAGAAAAACTAAAAGGAAATTAGTAACTCTTATAACTGATAATGGTACGGAATTTATAAACAATAAATTCCAAAACAGACTGAAGATGGCAGGTGTTGAACATAAAAAGTCTGCACCATATAGGCCACAACATAATGCCTTTATAGAAAGACGAGGCCAAACAATACAAGCAATGGCTCGTACTATGCTGTCGGATTCAGAATTACCTGAAACTTTGTGGGGAGAAGCAATAATGTGTGGTAATCATATATTGAATAATGTTGTTAACTCAACAACAGGTGAATTACCATTCACACGGTGGCATAGCAGAAAACCTGACCTAAGCTACATGCATACATTTGGAGCACCAGCATGGGTGCATATCCCTACACAACTGAGACAAAAGGGGCAACATAGGGCTAAAAGGTTATTCTTTGTAGGTTATGAATCTAATCACAAATCATACAGATTCTGGGAAAAAGGTACATCTAGAGTTTACTGTAGTGCTAGTGCACAATTCCTGGAACATGTGGGATGGGAAAAACTGGAACAAGATTCAAGTAAGGAAGTAATTATAGAAACCTACAAAAGACCAAAAGAACAAATCAGTAATAAGAAGAGTAGTGTTAAGCCTGGATTCCCCAACGGGTGTTAAGGAAAACAAACTAAACAGAATGTACAGCGAAGTCAGATAGGAAGACAGGTAAATGTGTGAGATAAGTTTTCTAGTTAACACGCAGTAAAAATACAGATACACTTGTGCTATCAAGAATATAGTTTGTTCCATTTAAGAATTATAGCATAGTCAAAATAAACGGTCCATTAGTCATATATCAATTTCAGTCAAGTCTGGTCAGGGATACACTATTTGCAAAGTCCGTGTTGAATAGCCAATGTCAGTACACTTACAATAAATCAGTCCAATCTTATCTTCTCTCCGTTGAGAAAAATAAACACTCCTACAAGAATGCAGTCATCAATCCATCCAGTAATTAGGGACCAGTAAGTCAGAGAGAGAGAGAGCTGCATTTGCCTCGCTTCATATATAGTGCTTTTACAACCACACCCTTAATTACATTCCTGCAGTTAAAGTTACACACACTTTAACTAACAAACCATGATACCTTATTTATTATTTTTACCCAAACCAGTTAGGGTAAACAATGTTATCCCTAACATTCTCCCCTTTTGGGTAATAATAATAATATTACAATAGTATAACCATTTACACCTTTAAATCATAATTGTTACAACTCTCTTTAAATTTTACAACACCTTGAGCTTTTGTAAACTGGTCTGCAATGTTTTCTTCCGTCATGCAGTACTCAAGTTTAATTAGACCATTTTTTACAGATTCTCTAACATTTAAGTATCTTAAATCAGTATGCTTTGATCTAGTCTTTACAGCAATATTAGTAGCTAATTGTATAGCTGCCTGGTTGTCCTCGTATACAATAATAGAATCTTTAATAGTTATACCCATGTCTAATAATAACTGTTTGTAAAGAATTAAGTCAGTGCATAGTAATGACAGACATGAAAATTCTGCTTCCATCGTTGACAAGCTAATATGCTGTTGTCTGATTGACCTCCACCCTATTAAAGTCTTACCAAATAATATAGCCATCCCAGATGTTGATTTTCTAGTGTTTATGTCAGTTGCAAAACTTGCATCTGCATAGGCACTAAGATTCAAATCACCTTTTGGCTCTAAATACAATGCATGGTGCATTGTTCCTTTAAGATATCTTAAAATTCTCTTTAATGCTTGCCAATGACATTGAAGTGGATCATTATTATATCTTGCCAGCTGATTAACACTATAAGCTATATCTGGCCTTGACCAATTGCTTATATATGATAAACTACCAATCAAAGATTGATATATGGTCTTATCAAATTTGGGACTTTGAGCATCAATTTTGCAAATTTCCTGACTCATTGGAGTCTTTGCAGGCTTACAAAGTTCCATTTTATACAATTTAATTAATTGGCAAATTTTATCCTCTTGAGATATCTTAAATCCTTTTGTGGTTTTGTCAATTGTCAATCCTAGATACTTTTTAATTTCACCTAAATGCTTTAATTTTATCCTTTTGGCTAATAATGAAATAATCTCAGTAGCTTCATTATTGGTCTTAGTAATCAAACCAATATCATCTGTAAATAATAACAATAATGACACCGTTCCATTATTTTCTCTTTTAAACATACATGGATCTGCTAAACCATATTTAAACCCTATATTGTTTAATTCTTTCACAATATATTGGTTCCATTCATAGCCAGATTGTTTCAATCCATATAAACTCTTCTTGAGTGTCCAACAATCATTGCTATTTACTTTATTATCATTTATATCAACCGGTTGTTTCAAATATATTGTATGCTACAATGGTGCATGAAGATATGCGGTTTCTACGTCTAAATGGTTAACTATATAATTCTTCTTAGCTGCCCACACTAGAGCTGCTCTTAAAGTTGCAGCCTTAAGATTTGGTGCAAATACCTCATCATAATCATATACATTTTGGTTAAATTTGCGGGTTCAAGGACCTGTACATTGACTACCATGCTGACTGTATCAAAAGTAAGCCACACAACCCGCAACTCAGCTTTAACCCTCAACCACAACCCTACCTCAACCGATCCACCATCACCCAAGACTAGGCATGCACGCCCCTAACTACCTCAATTCCAACTACTACTGGCCTTAAATGCAAACTACTCAATGCAAGAAGCCTCGTGAATAAAATACCTGAATTTTTCCTCCTACTAAATATGGCTAAATTCGACATTATATTTGTCTGTGAAACATGGCTCAATGCATCTCTCCCTGACTCCATTACCACAGTAAGGGACTATCATGTTTACTGATCAGATCGTGAAATTCGTAGAGGAGGTGGTGTTGCTATCTTCTATAAAAAGTCCTTACATCTAAAAAATATCCAAGTTACCCAGGAGCTTGCTCTTCCTGAGACCATCATCTGTGAACTATCCTTAAATATCACAATTCGATTCTTACTATGTTACAGAGCACCTGATTATGACATTGAACATGGAAACAAGCTAAATACATTACTAACATGGGCTGCATCCTGCCCATACCCTTTTATCTTTCTTGGTGATTTCAATCTAACTCATATTGACTGGACCCTAAATGAATGTACAACTGAAATCATACACACAACCTTCTACAATGCTATTACAAATCTGGGACTGGAACAACTAGTAACCAACAACACTAGACTAAACAACTGCCTCGATCTCATCTTCTGCAATAGTTTGAATTTAATTTACGGAATACAAACTAAAGAACCCTTTTCCAGCAGTGACCACAATATGATTGACTTTTGTCTCAACATACATCCACACAAAAATCACCACAATGATGTAATCCCCAATTGTAACTTCAAAAAAGGCAACTATGATCTTATAGACAACGATCTCTCATCCCTTGATTGGCAATCTCTATTCACTGGATGCAATACTGTTGAAGACCATTACAACATATTTTTACTTGAAGTCAAAAGAGTCATCAAACTATATGTACCAACAACAACTCCCAAAACAAAACAAAAAAGCAGATTACCCATAACAATAAGGAAACTTCAATCCAAAAAGAGATCACTCTGGCGGAAAAACAAATCTGGTCACGTTGCCAATTTCAAAAGCCGATACAAAAATTTATGCCACCAGATAAAGACCGAATGAATCAATTATCACATTAAACAAGAGGAAAACCTTCTAAGCACCAATTCCACCGTGCTTTTACAATTTTGTAAACAACAAACTAAAAGACTCAAGGTCTATCCCACCCTTGATAGGACCTGATGGTAAAGACTGCAACGACGACACCACTAAAGCCAACATCTTTAACACATTCTTCAGCTCAGTATTTGTAACCAGCAATGGATCATGCCCAGTATTTCCTAGCCGTACCACAGCTAACAACAATGATCTAATACATATCGATTTTACAGAAGACAATGTTGAAAAAGCACTACGCAATCTAAAACCATCTCTATCTATTGGACCTGATGGAATATGTGCCTACTTCTTAAAAAGCTATCCACTGCCATAGCCAAACCTCTAAGCATAATCTTTGAAAAATCTTTCAGGACCAGCTCCTTGCCTAACCTATGGTCACAAGCCACAGTCATCCCCATCTTCAAAAGGGAGACCCAAGCCTAGTTGAAAATTACAGACCAATCTCCTTATGCTGCATCACCTGTAAAGTCATGGAATCAATTATTAACCAATCCATCATCCTCCACTTAGAGACAAACAACCTACTCTCCAATAAACAATTTGGTTTCAGAAAAAAACTATCCTGTAATCTGCAACTCTTACACTGCAAAAACATATGGACGACACAACTCGACCAGGGCAAAGCAATAGACGCAATCTACATAGACTTCTGTAAAGCCTTTGATTCAGTGGTACACGACAAACTACTCCTAAAAATAAAATCCTATGGTATCTCTGGACAACTGAATAACTGGATAGAAGCATTCCTGGCAAACAGACAACAAATGGTCAAAATTGGGAGCGTCCTATCAAATTCTGTACCTGTCAATAGTGGTGTCCCCCAAGGCAGTGTTCTAGGACCAACTCTCTTCATACTCTACATAAATGACCTCTGTGATCATATTAAGAGCAATTGCGTTCTTTTAGCTGATGATGTAAAGCTGTTCAATACCACAGACAATACTGCTACCCTACAAAAAGATCTTGACTATGTATCAGAATGGTCAAACAAATGGCAACTTCAAATCTCAACAAATAAATGCTCTGTCTTACATATTGGCAAAAAAATCAGAAAATAAAATACAAGCTGAATAGTCAAGATCTTGTTGATGACCCAAGCTCTGTAAAGGACCTTGGAATACTCACCTCTAATGATCTAAGTGCTAGAGCCCACTGCAACTACATAACCAAAAAGGCATTAAGAGTTGTTAACCTAATCCTACGTAGTTTTTCTCTGGTAATATCACACTACTAACCAGAGCATACAAAACATTTGCTAGACCAATACTCGAATACAGTTCATCAGTCTGGAACCCACATTACGTATCTGATATTAGCACAATTGAGAAAGTCCAGAAATATTTCACAAGAAGAGTTCTCCACTCCTCTACTCGTTGTAGAATACCTTATGCCACCAGACTTGAAATTCTAGAACTAGAAAACCTTGAATTATGCCGTCTTCGGTCTGATTTAAGCATGGTATATAAAATCATACATTGCAATGTCCTGCCTGTCAATGAATACTTCAGCTTCAACCATAACAACACAAGAGCACACAATAGATACAAACTCAAAGTTAACTGCACCAAACTTGATTGCAGGAAATACGACTTCAGCAATAGAGTGGTCAATGTTTATTTTATTTATTTTATTTATTTATTTGATTTGCCAATTGTTTACAAGATAATAAGTATAAGTGTATACATAGTTGTGAATACATGAAATGGGTACATATAAGAAAAATAAAAGAATAAGAGAAACAATAGGACAGGGACGGTAGGCACGATGGTGCGCTTATGCATGCCCCCTACAGACCTCTTAGGAAAGGGGTGAGGTCAATAGTAGACAGTCTAAGGTTAAAGTTTTTGGGGTTTGGGGAAGAGACTATAGAGTCGGGTAGAGTATTCCAGACATTGACCACTCTATTGCTGAAGTCGTATTTCCTGCAATCAAGTTTGGTGCGGTTTACTTTGAGTTTGTATCTATTGTGTGCTCTTGTGTTGTTATGGTTGAAGCTGAAGTATTCATTGACAGGTAGGACATTGTAATGTATGATTTTATATACCATGCTTAGGTCAGACCGAAGACGGCGTAATTCAAGGTTTTCTAGTTTTAGAATTTCAAGTCTGGTGGCATAAGGTATTCTATAAACGAGTAGAAGAGTGGAGAACTCTTCTTGTGAAATATTTCTGGACTTTCTCAATTGTGCTAATATCAGATACGTAATGAGGGTTCCAGACTGATGAACTGTATTCGAGTATTGGTCTAGCAAATGTTTTGTATGCTCTGGTTAGTAGTGTGATATTACCAGAGAAAAACTACATAGGATTAGGTTAACAACTCTTAATGCCTTTTTGGCTATGTAGTTGCAGTGGGCTCTAGCACTTAGATCATTAGAGGTGAGTATTCCAAGGTCCTTTACAGAGCTTGGGTCATCAACAAGATCTTGACTATTCAGCTTGTATTTTATTTTCTGGTTTTTTTTGCCAATATGTAAGACAGAGCATTTATTTGTTGAGATTTGGAGTTGCCATTTGTTTGACCATTCAGATACATAGTCAAGGTCTTTTTGTAAGGTAGCAGTATTGTCTGTGGTATTGAACAGCTTTACATCATCAGCGAAGAGAACGCAATTGCTCTTAATATGATCACAGAGGTCGTTTATGTAGAGTATGAAGAGAGTTGGTCCTAGAACACTGCCCTGGGGACACCACTATTGACAGGTACTGGATTTGATAGAACGCTCCCGATTTTGACCATTTGTTGTCTGTTTGACAGGAATGCTTCTATCCAGTTATTCAGTTGTCCAGAGATACCATAGGATTTTATTTTTAGGAGTAGTTTGTCATGTACCACTGAATCAAAGGCTTTACAGAAGTCTATGTAGATTGCGTCAATATCTTTGCCCTGGTCGAGTTGTGTCGTCCATATGTTTTTGCAGTGTAAGAGTTGCAGATTACAGGATAGTTTTTTCTGAAACCAAATTGTTTATTGGAGAGTAGGTTGTTTGACTCTAAGTGGAGGATGATGGATTGGTTAATAATTGATTCCATGACTTTACAGGTGACGCAGCATAAGGAGATTGGCCTGTAATTTTCAACTAGGCTTGGGTCTCCTTTTTGAAGATGGGGATGACTGTGGCTTGTGACCATAGGTTAGGCAAGGAGCTGGTCCTGAAAGATTTTTCAAAGATTATGCTTAGAGGTTTGGCTATGGCAGTGGATAGCTTTCTTAAGAAGTAGGCACATATTCCATCCGGTCCAATAGATAGAGATGGTTTTAGATTGCGTAGTGCTTTTTCAACATTGTCTTCTGTGAAATCGATATGTATTAGATCATTGTTGTTATCTGTGGTACGGCTAGGAAATACTGGGCATGATCCATTGCTGTTTACAAATACTGAGCGAAGAATGTGTTAAAGATGTTGGCTTTAATGGTGTCGTCATGGTTGCAGTCTTTACCATCAGGTCCTATCAAGGGAGGGATGGACCTTGAGTCTTTTAGTTTGTTGTTTACAAAATTGTAAAAAGCTCGGGTGGAATTGGTGCTTAGAAGGTTTTCCTCTTGTTTAATGTGATAATTGGTGCATTCAGTCTTTATCTGGTGGCATAAATTTTTGTATCGGTTTTTGAAATTGCCAACGTGACCAGATTTGTTTTTCCGCCAGAGTGATCTCTTTTTGGATTGAAGTTTCTTTATTGATATGGGTAATCTGCTTTTTTGTTTTGTTTTGGGAGTTGTTGTTGGAACATATAGTTTGATGACTCTTTTGACTTCAAGTAAAAATATGTTATAATGGTCTTCAACGGTATTGCATCCAGTGAATAGAGATTGCCAATCAAGGGATGAGAGATCGTTGTCTATAAGATCATAGTTGCCTTTTTGAAGTTACAATAGGGATTACATCATTGTGGTGATTTTTGTGTGGACGTATGTTGAGACAAAAGTCGATCATATTGTGGTCACTACTGGAAAAGGGTTCTTTAGTTTGTATTCCGTAAATTAGGTTCAAACTGTTGCAGAAGATGAGATCGAGGCAGTTGTTTAGTCTAGTGTTGTTGATTACTAGTTGTTCCAGTCCCAGATTTGTAATAGCATTGTAGAAGGTTGTGTGTATGATTTCAGTTGTACAATCATTTAGGGTCCAGTTAATATGAGGTAGATTGAAATCACCAAGAAGGATAAAAGGGTATGGGCAGGATGCAGCCCATGTTAGTAATGTATTTAGCTTGTTTACATGTTCGATGTCATAATCAGGTGCTCTGTAACATAGTAAGAATCGAATTGTGATATTTGAGGATAGTTCACAGATGATGGTTTCAGGAAGGGCAAGCTCCTGGTTAACTTGGATATTTTTTAGATGTAAGGATTTTTTATAGAATATAGCAACACCACCTCCTCGACGATTTTCACGATCTGATCTGTAAACATGATAGTCTCTTACTGTGGTAATGGAGTCGGGAGAGATGCATTGAGCCATGTTTCACAGACAGATATAATGTCGAAGTTAGCCATATTTAGGAGGAAGAGAAATTCAGGTATTTTATTCACGAGGCTTCTTGCATTGAGTAGTTTGCATTTAAGGCCGGCAGTAGTTGGAATTGAGGTAGTTGGGGCGTGCGTGCCTAGTCTTGGGTGATGTTGGATGGGTTGAGGTAGGGTTGTGGTTGAGGGTAAAAGTGGAGTATTGGGTTGTGTGGCTTACTTTTGATACAGTCAGCATGGTAGTCAATGTACAGGTCCTTCTCTCCATTGTCTAGACGGTTTTTGAGTTCGATGCGGAGTACACGGGAGCGGGCACGTTGCTGTATGGTTAGGTCAGGGCGGCAACGGAGGTTCTTATGGTTGGTGTTGGTTTTGGCGAGTGAGTTTATAGTATAAATGAATTTACGTTTGCTTGATTCATTTTTGCAAATGACCCTGCACAAGCGTGGGGCCACAGAGCCGTCTCTATTTTTGAGCTCTCGGTCAATGCGGGAAATGTCAAGTATTTCATCAGCGGAGATGGTTGATGCTTGATAATTTCTGGTGATGTTTCGACAGTTGTGATGTCATCATTGACATTGGTGTCTTCTAGACCAAATAAGATGGCGTTTGGACGTTTCCGTTCACGCTCAACGGCTTCTCTGATGAGGATTGGGATATCAATATTTGTCTGGGTTGTGTTTATTTGTGGATTGGGTTTTGGATTGGATTGTGGTTGATTGGTAGAGATGTGGTTTGTAGCTATTGGATGTTCAGGTTTTTGCGTTGTGTCTTTTTTTTCAAGGTTGGATATTCTTTCTTTTACGGCGTCCAGGGATGCTACTATGATGTTGAGGGATGTTTTAATGGTTTTGATGGTAGGGGATGTTTCAATGGTTTCGATGGTATCAACTCTTTCAGACAGATCCAGTTTGGGTCTGCATGATTTGCAGAAATATGGAAACTCATTGGAATATTTTTAGGTATTGAATCATCTGCTCAGGTAATCCCAAGCAGTCATGATGAGTGTATTTTTTACACAGAGAACATTTGGTGGAGTTTTCATTATCCTTTAGATTTTTGTAGCATTTAAGGCATGTGCAGGAGTCTTGTGGTTCATTGGTGGGGATCATCTTCTCTTTAGGTTGTGGTTTGACGTAGGATTTTCTTTTTGGCATGGTAGGATTGTTAAAATAGTACGTTGATTGAATTAATTAAAGGAACAATTTTGGGTAATCTATATAGCCAATATTACATCAAACAATCAATTGCAGTAGTCTCTCAAGTCAGATAATATTCCTGAGCAACAATCAGCCTGAACAATTAATTACTCTAATCACTAATCAATTAATTACACTAATCATTAATCACACTGTTCATTTAAATTCACTAGATCAATGATTTTGCTATTCAATTAAATTACATGAATTTTGATCTTTTAAACTAGTCAGTAATCACACTATTTGCACTAAACACTCTAATCACACTAATCAATTAAAAACAATAAATCAGTTAAACCATTAATAAAATATTTTATAGAAATTGATTATCTAATCGTTGATATAGGTGATGAGGTAGAAAAGTTGTAAGATTTGAGGTAATGAGGTAGTATTAAGAGTCTGCAAGGAACGGGTTAATTGTTTAACTGGCAGCTGAATGGGAGGAATTTATCGCTAGCAGATCGCTATTACTCTGTAAACAGGAAGTTGTAACACAATGATCCAAGGGTTTTTATCTGAGTGAAGGAAAGATTGAACAGCTAACAGGAAACTATTTGTTTTTGTTTTCCCTTGATGAATGAGATGGCCCTCGCCCGCTTGCCTTTGCGCCTCCGGGCTGTCTGTTTGCGCTCTTTCAGGGCGTGAGAACGCCGCTCCGTGCCCGAACGAATCTTAGTATCTTTGTCTTCTTACTTTTCCCTTCTTTTCCGTTTCCCTCACTTTTCCGTTTCCCTCACCGTCTTCTTGCCCCGCCGATCACGGGCGCCGCCATCCGATCACGGGCGCCGCCATCCGAGGCAGATTCTTGGGGCGCTGATAATGTCGCGCCTGCAGTCCCCACTTTCTCTTGGGGAGATGATTCTGCCGGCCCTTCCCGATCGCTTCCCGGCACTTTCTCTTTCCCTCTGGGGCTGTTTCCTTCCCCTCTGGGGCTGTTTCCCCAAACTCCACTCTGGAAACCGCTGCTCGAAACGCCGCTGGGATTCCGAGCTCGATTCCTCCGCGGGCTCCTTTCTCTTCGGGCCGAACCCGGGACCTTCTCGAGACTCGGCGCCCGCCTGCAGTCCGATTGAAAGCGCGCTCTCGGCGGCCCGCGTTTCTCCTGGACCCTGACTGGGTATTCAGGACTTACCGAGCTTCTCCGCCGAGCTCCCGGACAACGATATCCCTCAGGAGAACGTTAGGATGAGTTCTTCTCTAACAATCCTCAAAGATAGGGAATGTCTGGAATACTCTACCCGACTCTGTAGTTTCTTCCCCAAACCCCAAAAACTTTAACCTTAGACTGTCTACTATTGACCTCACCCCTTTCCTAAGAGGTCTGTAGGGGGCGTGCATAAGCGCACCAACATGCCTACCATCCCTGTCCTATTGTTTCTCTTATTCTTCTTTTATTTTTCTTATATGTACCCATTTCATGTATTCACAACTATGTATACACTTATACTTATTATCTTGTAAACAATTGGAAAATCAAATAAATAAATAAATAAATAAATAAATAAATAAATCCTTGTGCTACTAATCTAGCCTTATAAGTTACTTTCCCATTATTTCCAGTCTTTACTTTGAATATCCATTTGCATCCAATGGATTTTTCCCCTGGAGGTAATTTGGTTTCTTCATAAACCTTCATTTCCTTTAATGAATTTAACTCTTTTTCCATTGCCTTTTGCCAATTCTCCTGATTCTTAGCAGGATACATCTTAAGTTCATCTATGCTAGTAGGAACTTTATTTACTTGGCAAACAATACTTGCCTGGTATCTATCAGGTGGTCTGGTTATACGCGTTGTTCGTCTAGGTATAACAGGGCTTACAGGTGGACTTTCCTTTATTTCCTGTTCTTGACTATCTATCTCTTCTTGATCAATTATTTCCTCTTGATCAGATTCTATTTGCTCTTCATGGACTTCTTCTTTAATTGGACTTTTCTTATAACTAGTCTTATACCGTCCCTGTCCTATTGTTTCTCTTATTCTTCTTTTATTTTTCTTATATGTACCCATTTCATGTATTCACAACTATGTATACACTTATACTTATTATCTTGTAAACAATTGGCAAATCAAATAAATAAATAAATAAATAAATAAAAAACATCATTATCTGAATCCTGCTCTAATCTATTCCATCCTATATGTTCTAGGAATTGTGCACAAGCACTGCAGTATACTCTAGATCAGGGGTGGGCAAACTACGGCCCGCGGGCCACATCCGGCCCGTTGGTCTGTCCAATCCGGCCCGCCCCTGAAAAAAAATCGATGGGCGTGGCGTATTGCCCTGTGCCGCGTGGCCCCCAAAGCTGCAAGAGTGTGGAGCGCTCTCAGGGTAGGAAAGAAAAGAACTTTGCAAAGGCCTCGGCTGGGAGTTCGAAATCACCTTCGAGTGCGACCTCTCCGAAGGTGAGTCCCCGCCGATCCCCCTTTTTCCGGGGCTTCCAGGCTTAAACTTTGCAAAGGCAAAGTTTCCAGGCTGGAGCGTCTTCCCGCCAAGGAGCGGGAAGGGTTCCACCGCGGGCGGGCGAGCTGCTTAAACTTTGCTCGGGCGGCACTTTAAAAGCCTGCTCCCAGCACCCGAGCAACTTCCCAGCAACTTTCAGCTTCCTTTTTCCTCACGGGCGCTCACGCCTGGCCCCGAGCCGCGCGGCGGAGGGGAAACCCGGAGCGCCGCTGGGTCGCTCCTCCAAGCAGCCCGCCCGCCATGGCGGAACCCTTCCCACTCCTCGGCGGGAAGACACTCCCGCCTGCAAACTTTGCCTGTGCAAAGTTTAAGCCTGGAAGCCCCGGAAACCCGAGCAACTTCCCAGCAACTTGCGGCTTCCTTTTTCCTCGCGGGCACTCGCGCCTGGCCCCAAGGCACGCGGTGGAGGGGAAGCCTGGCAGGCGGGTGGGCGGGCTGCTTGAGGAGGCTCCGGGCTTCCCTCCGCCAGGCGTGAGCGCCTGCAGTTAAAAAGGAAGCCGAAAGTTGCTGGGAAGTTGCTCGGGTTTCGGGGCTTCCAGGCTTAAACTTTGCAAAGGCAAAGTTTGCAGGCTGGAGCGTCTTCTCGCCGAGGAGTGGGAAGGGTTCCACCTGGCGGGCGGGCGGGCTGCTTAAACTTTGCTCGGGTGGCACTTTAAAAGCCTGCTCCCAGCACCCGAGCAACTTCCCAGCAACTTTCGGCTTCCTTTAACTCGCGGGCGTCGCACCTGGCCCCGAGCACGCACGGCGGAGGGGAAGCCTGGCGGGCGGGCGGGCTGCTTGGAGGAGGCGACCTGGCGGTGCTCGGCAGCAGCAACAGGCAGTTCCGCCCGGGCTCCGCTCAGGTGTCCGGCTGGGGCTGTCAGGAGTTGCTACCACGGCACAGCTCCCGCTGCGGCTCCAGTCCCGCTGTTGCCTTGGGAAGGAAAAGGCAAAACCAGGAGCCGCTGAGCCTGAGCCTCCGGTGCCGCTGCTCCCATTGCAAAGCACCGCCGGCTCTTCCTTTTTGCCTTTCCTTCCCGAGGCAATGCGGGACTGGAGCCACGCGGAGCCGCGCCGGCGGTAGCAACTCCTGACTCAGGGGGCCTCCGAGGAGGGGAAGGAGGAGAAGGGGGAGGGTGGGGGGCGATTCCCAAAAATATTGTGCTGACCCGGCCCGTCTGTCAAATTTTAAAAATCAATGCGGCCCCCGAGCCAAAAAGTTTGCCCACCCCTGCTCTAGATGTACCTGGTTCCCAGAATCTATAAGATCTATGGTTTGCTTGATATCCAACAAAAATTAATCTTTTAGCTCTATGTTGTCCTTTGTGCCTGAGTTGTGTAGGGATATGCACCCATGCTGGTGCACCAAATGTGTGAATATAACTTAAATCAGGTTTCCTACCATGCCACAGAGTGAATGGTAATTCACCTGTTGTTGAATTAACAACATTGTTTAATATGTGATTGCCACACATTATAGCTTCTCCCCACAAATTGTCAGGTAATCCAGAATCAGATAACATTGTCCTTCCCATTGATTGCAGTGTTTGGCCTCTTCTCTCTATAAAGGCATTATGTTGAGGCCTATATGGTGCAGACTTTTTATGTTGAATACCTGCCATTCTGAGTCTATTCTGGAATTTATTATTTGTAAATTCCGTACTCATTATCTGTTATAAGAGTTACTAATTTCTTTTTAGTTTTCCTCTCTGCAAATTTTAACCAATTAAAGAAATTTGTATACGTTTCAGTTTTTCTCTTCATTAGAAAAAGAAACCATACCTAGAATAGTGGTCCATAATGCTTAATATGTATCTAGCACCACCTACACTTGGCTTTTTAGGACCTATTATATCGGCAAATACTACCTCTAAAGGCTCTTTTTGGTAGTATATCCATCAACTCTATTTGCCGGTATAACTTTGCTTTTGTTTTGATTACAAGCAGAACATTGCAAATACTTATTACAAGGTTTTAAACTTATTCCTTTAGATAGTTGAACAGTTCTCTTAATCATTTTAAAATTTAAATGACCTAGCCGTCGGTGTAACAAGTGAATACATTCATCATGAGGTTTCTTATTATCATAAACTGTGTTAGCCAACTCTAAACCATTATCATTTAACACATATAAATCACCTCTTAACGTTGCTGTAATTTTCTTACCTTCTTTTTCAATTAAACAAGTATCTCCCCTAAAGGTAATTATGTATCCTAATCTAACCAACATTCTAACTGAAAGCAAATTAAATTTAAGTTGAGGTACATATAACATTTTTACGTTCTCATTTATATAAGAACAATGTGCAATACCTTCACCTTTTGCTTTAATTTTCCATCAGTTTGCCAATGAGATATGCTGTGAACTCATGGACATTTTTACAAATTTTTTGTTATCATTTGTAATACAGTGGGACGCACCACTGTCAACCACCCATAAATTATTCTTTACAACTCCATTACTATACATGGCTAATTCATAATTCTTATTTCTTCTTTGATGGCTTACAGCATTCTGGCTTGCATTCTGGCGCTTTGGTTTCTTACAAAATCTTGCCAAATGTCCTCTCCCTCCACAATTAAAACACTTTTTAATTGCGTATGCAGTAGGAGATTCATTATTTTCCTTTTGAGGTTGCTCCCTCCTTAACTGATCTCTTTCAAGCCTTCTTCTGGCCTCTTCAATCAATCTGCCAGTGATATCAGTTAAAGACTTCCTTTAGGTAATATTTCAAGGGAAGTTACGTAGTCATCAAAACTTTCATCTAATGAAGATAGAATTATGTAGACCTGGTGTAGTTCAGAGAAAATTAACTCCTTCTCATGTAGTTCTTGGAAAATGCTTTTCATAGTATTCAAATGACTCAGCATATCACCATTCTTTTGGAGATACATGCGGAAAAGCTTCCGTGTTAGATTTATGTGAGCACCAACGTTATCTCGGACATAAATCCTCTTCAGTTTTTGCCAACACCCAACTGCTGTTTGCTCTCCGCGTATATGAACAAGTTGCTGATCAGTTAATGATAGTCCTATGATGCAAAGTGCTTGTTCATTTTTCTGTTTAAATTCTTCTATCTTTTTACTATCTTCCTCATCTTCAGTATCCCATTCTTCTACGTTTGGTGGGTTTTCAATTATGTTCCACAGACCTTCTCTTCGTAGAAGTAGACTACATTTCATAGACCATGAAACATAGTTTGTTCCATCCAGCTTGGATATAAGGGACAAACTTTGTAGACTGACTTGTGCCATGTTTCAATATGGATATAAAACTATAATTGATAAAACACAGCTGTCTGTTTACTGTAACGTGTAACAACACAAAATCTCACTTTTTACATGAACCTGTTTTTATCCTAGTTAAACTGACTTTGCAGTCTCTCTGGGCCCATAACCAGTGTTAAGCCTGGATTCCCCAACGGGTGTTAAGGAAAACAAAGTAAACAGAATGTACAGCGAAGTCAGATAGGAAGACAGGTAAATGTGTGAGATAAGTTTTCTAGTTAACACACAGTAAAAATACAGATACGCTTGTGCTATCAAGAATATAGTTTGTTCCATTTAAGAATTATAGCATAGTCAAAATAAACGGTCCATTAGTCATATATCAATTTCAGTCAAGTCTGGTCGGGGATACACTATTTGCAAAGTCCGTGTTGAATAGCCAATGTCAGTACACTTACAATAAATCAGTCCAATCTTATCTTCTCTCCGTTGAGAAAAATAAACACTCCTACAAGAACGCAGTCATCAATCCATCCAGTAATTAGGGATCAGTAAGTCAGACAGAGAGCGAGCTGCATTTGCCTCGCTTCATATATAGTGCTTTTACAACAACACCCTTAATTACATTCCTGCAGTTAAAGTTACACACACTTTAACTAACAAACCATGATACCTTATTTATTATTTTTACCCAAACCAGTTAGGGTAAACAATGTTATCCCTAACAAGTACAATTAAAGAGGAAGTACATGAAGAGCATATAGGACCAGAACAGGAAGAAATAGATAACCAGGAACAGGTAGTACATGAAAGTCCACCTGTAAGCCCTGTAATACCTAGACGTTCTACACGTGTAAAGAGACCACCTGACAGGTACCAAGCAAGTGTAGTTTGCCAAGTTAGTAAAGTTCCAACTACTGTTGAAGAACTTAGGATGTATCCTGCAAAGGAACAGGAAGATTGGCATAAGGCAATGGAGAAGGAACTAAATTCATTAAAGGAAATGAAAGTTTATGAAAATGCCAAATTACCTCCAGGTGAAAAGTCCATTGGCTGCAAATGGATATTTAAATTAAAAACTGGTAAAAATGGGACTGTTACCCATAAGGCTAGGTTGGTAGCTCAAGGATTTAATCAAACTGCATAGGATTATGATGAAGTATTTGCACCGAATTTAAAGGCAACAACCTTGAGAGCAGTTTTAGTGTGGGCAGCTAAGAAAAACTATATTATAAATCATTTAGATGTAGAAACTGCCTATCTGCATGCACCATTGCAGCACACTATATATTTAAGGAAACCAGTAGGTATTAAGGATGATAAAAATAATAATGACTGTTGGAAACTTAAAAAGAGTCGCTATGGATTAAAGCAATCTGGTTATAAATGGAACCAATATATTGTTAAAGAGTTAAACAATATAGGGTTTAAAGCAGGTTTAGCTGATCCATGTTTATTTAAGAAAGAGACAAATGGAACAGTATCATTATTATTGTTGTTTACAGATGATATTGCTTTAATTACAAAGACTAATAATGAAGCTACTGAAATAATATCATTATTAGGTAAGAGGATAAAATTAAAGCAATTAGGAGAGATAAGACAGTATTTAGGATTGACAATAAACAAAACCAAGAGTGGCTTTAACATATCACAAGAAGATAAAATTTACCAATTGCTAAAAACGTATAAAATGGAACTTTGTAAGCCAGCAAAAACTCCAATGAGTCAGGAATTTTGCCGAACTGATGCTCAAAGTTCAAAATTCGATAAGACTATTTATCAGTCACTAATTAGTAGTTTATCATATATTAGTAATTGGTCAAGGCCAGACATTGCATATGGCGTTAATCAATTGGCAAGATTCAACGCTGAACCCACTGAACGTCACTGGCAAGCGCTAAAGCGTATATTAAGGTATCTTAAAAAGACAATGCACTATGCATTGTATTTGGAGCCAAAAGATGATTTGATTTTAAGTGCATATGCTGATGCAAGTTTTGCAACAGACATAAACACTAGGAAATCAACTTCAGGTATGGCTATACTATTAGGTAAAGCACTGATTGGTTGGAGGTCAATTAGACAGCAACACATAAGTATGTCCACAATGGAAGCAGAATTTTCATGTCTATCTTTATTATGTACTGATTTAATTCTGTATGAACAGTTGTTATTAGATATGGGAATAACTGTTAAAGATTCCATTGTAGTGTATGAGGACAATTAAGCAGCCATATGGTTGGCTACAAATATTGCTGTAAAAATGAGATCTAAGCATACTGATCTTAGATATTTGAATGTAAGGCAATCTGTAAAAAATGGTTTAATAAGTCTGGAATATTGCATAACTGAAGAAAATTTTGCTGATCAGTTTACAAAAGCCCAAGGTGCAGTAAAGCACAAGGAAAGTTGTGAAAACTATGGGCTAAAGTTGTAAATAGATATATATATTATTATATTACCCAAAAGGGGAGAATGTTAGGGATAACATGGTTACCTAACTTAGTTTGGGTAAAATAATATATATAGACTATGATTGTGTGTATAACTTTAAATGCAGACCATGTATTTTGGGTGCGGTTGTAAAATCACCATAAGAGGGAGCAAGAGAGCTCACTGTTTGCTGGCTTTTACTGGATTGCTGACAATGATGGATTGATGGTGATAACTGCGTGTTTTTCCCTGCTATTGCTGAACGAAGAAAAGAGGTTTGATTTTCTTCATATCTCTACTGCAAAAAGAGATATATTACTGGACTGATTATTTGTAAATTTACTGACCTCTTTTTCGACACTGGACTTTGCTAATGAATAATCCCCGGATGGACTGAACTTAGTGTATGATATATGGACTGTTTGACTATGCTAACAATCTTACTGGAATAAACTATTTAACTAGCACTGTGTATCTGTTTTACTGAGTGTAAACTACAACAACGTTTAACTCACATATCTGCCTGCCTGCCTGACTGCCGTTGCACGTTCTGCTAGGGTGTATATCCCTAACACTAACTGTACAATAGAGAAAGAGGGTAAAAGTGTTACTGTTAATTTAAAGAATGATTTATATGTGATACATGATGACCAGATGAAGATGGCTAACTCAGTTTATAATAATGTTAAGCCACATGATGAATGTATACATTGACTACACAGACATCTGGGGCACATTAATGTCAAAATGCTCAAACAAACTGTCAACTTGTCAGAGGGAATAAAATTGAAACCCTGTAGCAAGTATTTAAACTGTAATGCCTGTTGCCAAGATAAAAGCAAGGTTACTCCTGCAAACAGACTTAATGGGTTTAAGACCAAAGAACCTTTAGAGGTTGTTTTTGCTGACATAATTGGTCCTAAGAAACCTAGTTTAGGAGGTGCCTGCTATATTTTGAGTATTATGGACCATTACTCACGATACAGTTTTTCTATCTTATGAAAAACAAAACAGAAACATTCCAACATTTCTTTAATTGGCTAAGGTTTGCAGAGAGAAAAATGAAAAGTAAAGTAATTACTTTAGTAACTGATAATGGGACTGAGTTTGTTAACAAAAGATTCCAAACTATGTTGAAATTGGCTGGTGTTGAGCATAAATGTTCCGCACCTTACAGACCACTGCCGACCCCTTTTCTCTAGCCGATTCTGACTGAATCTCTATCCCGCTCCTTTATCCTCACGACGGGGTCGGCAGTGATGCTCTCTGGTGCGGCCACCTCAGCTTGCCAGCCTTGCCCCGCTATGAGACGATACTGTGACAGCCGCTGCTGCCGCACTCCCTTCTCTTTCCTCGCCTCTCCTCCCTTCGCCGGCAGGAGTGTGCGCGCCTGCTGCCACTGCCGCCGCTCCTGAGGCCATCTGGGGCGGACAGGTGGGAAAGCAAGCAAGGGGGCTGGCGCTGTCTTCTTTTCCCTCAGCGAAGCGCCGCCGCTTGCTGCCGCCACCGCCACCTGCGATGGGCGAGGAGGCGGCGGAGGCACCCGAAATGTCACCAAGGCAACGAGTGCCTCCCCGCCGGGCCCTCCGCTCATCCCGCCAGGGCCGTGGCAGAGCCGTGCGCGCTGGGCAGAACCAGGAAACACCCGCGGCTTGCCTGCCACGGCCCTGGAGGCACTTCCTGTCAGCCTCGGCTAGAGAAAAGAGCCAGCCTCTCGGAGCACGCCGGCGTCTTTCCCCTCTCTCTATGTATGAAAGAGCTCGCCTCGCTCGGAGCGTTTGGCGAAGCACACGGTTTTGCAGTCGGAGAGGGAGGATGCGGCGGCAACGGCAGGATGCTGCAAGTCAGGACCTTGCATTGAAGCAGCCCGGGGGACACGTAGCCACCTCCCTCCAGCCCACCTTGAGGATTTGCCTTTGTTGTTGGTATACTTGGCTTCAGGCGCTCCTGTGGCCGCCTTCCCTTTGCCTTGAAGGTAAAGTGAATTATTTTAAAAACCTCCGCTCATCCCGCCAGGACGCGGCAGAGCCGTACGGGCTGGGCAGAACCAGGAAACACCCCGGCTTGCTTTCCCGGCTCTGCTCAGCTCGCACGGCCCTGATAGGATGAGCAGAGGTTTTTAAAATAATTCACTTACCATCGAAGGCAAAGGAAGGCGGCCACAGGAGCGCCTGAAGCTGAAGTGTCTCCTCAGGGCTCCGGTTGCAGGGAGGAGCCCTGACTGGCTGCACGTGGCTGCGCCAAACACCGTGGCGTTGCTGTAACGCCACGGCAGCAAGGGAGAAGGGAAATTAACGGTGGCAGAAGGTCTCCCGAACATCCAAGCTGTCGCCGCCCGCCCACCCGAGGATGCAAGGGGGGAATTAGTCACCCCGAAAAGACGTCCTAGCCGGTTTTTCGGGGTCAAAAAAATAAGGCCCGGCCTTATTATGTGAGAAACACGGTAGATATCAGGCTGATATAAGATATCAGGCTATAAATCAAGAACAATCCTGAGCTAATCAACAAGGGGTATTTCTGACACACCAATGGATGTGAGAGGTTGGATCTGGAATCTCAGCCTGCAGAGGAAGGAAGAGAGCATTTCTGAAAGAAACAACTGTGAAGATAGTACAACTGAAAGGAAATGGTTCAAGGAAATCACTGTTGCTTGCTGTAATTGCATCCTCTACTTATTAGTGTAATATTACCAGAGAAAAAGCTACGTAAGATTAGGTTAACAACTCTTAACGCCTTTTTGGCTATGTAGTTACAGTCGGCTGTAGCACTTAGGTCATTTGAGGTGAGTACTCCAAGATCCTTGACAGAGTTTGGATCATCAACAAGGTCTTGACTATTCAGCCTGTATTTTATTTTCTGATTATTTTTTTGCCAATATGTAGGACAGAGCACTTATTTGTTGAGATTTGAAGTTGCCATTTGTTTGACCATTCTGATACATAGTCAAGGTCTTTTTGAAGGGTAGCAGTATTCTCTGTGGTATTGAATAGTTTTACATCATCAGCAAAGAGAATGCAGTTGCTCTTGATATGATCACAGAGGTCGTTTATGTAGAGTATGAAAAGAGTTGTTGCTTGGGGGACACCACTGTTGACAGGTACAGAATTTGACAGGATGCTCCCAATTTTGACCATTTGTTGTCTGTTTGACAGGAATGTTTCTATCCAATTATGCCGATGTCCAGAGATACCGTAAGATTTTAGTTTTAGAAGTATGTGTGGAATGTGCCTCTCACTGTGGGTGCCATGCTACTGAACCACCTATCCTCCCTCTTGCCCGTGGCAACTCAGTAGCAAGCCAAGAAGAGACACCCCAGCCCCACTTCCCTGAGGGGATGCCTAGGCCCACTTGCCTCCTCCTCCTCCCGGCTGCTGCTGCAGTTGTCACTCTCCTTGACTGGGCTGGGCTTCCTGGGTTGGGGGGCAGGTTGAGTGACAGCGGGGCTCCTGCTGGAGGGGTCTACTACTGTTGGTGCTGAATCCAATGCTTGAAGGCAAGGCGGGAGATTAGGCTGGGGTGGCTGGCTGCGGGGTCTCGATGTACACTGGTGTAGGGCATGTGGATCAGCTCTGGGTCTTGGCTCAGGAGAGGCACAGTAGGGAGGGGAGTCCCGGCTGCCTCCTGGAGCTGGGTCTCCCTGCCCTTCCCATAAACTGAGGCCATTGCGGGTGGGGCAGTCGGTGTGAGGCTCATCCCATATGTCTGGTGGAGCTGGAGGAAGAGGTTTGGACAGTGCTGATTGAGCTCCATAGTGGCAGCAACAGCAGCAGGTGGAAGGAGATGCATGGAGGGTGGCATGAGATTTGGCCTGCAAGGGAGCCACAAAGCCACCTGCCCCATCCCAGCTGGGATGGCCATGAGCAAGCAATAGCAAATGGTGGGACAGAGTGGGCGAGTGAGTGGGTGGCCACCCGGTGCATCAGCAGGCCTCATCACCTGCCTCACCCCCTTGCCTCTATCTCTGCCTGATGCTTGGAGGGCCAGCCTGGCAGTCCCAGTGCTTGGACCCACCTGCACAGCACGGGCTACAGAGCCCCAGTGGGCTTCAGTGGGCTGTGGCTCCTGCCAGACACCCTTGGCCTCCATGCACTCTCCACCTCCTATGCATGCACCTCCTATGCATTCCCATTCATTCCTCTCAGGAAACTTTGAGCCACACATTGATGAGTCAGTACTGCAGACCTTGATGGGTGGGGGGATTTAAACACTGCTATTTCCGAAACAATTGAGTCATGGTAGGGAAACTTTATAAAGACTCAAACAGCTGTATATGTATAAAAACACTGAAATTGAACCCAATCCTTTTAAACGGTACCTTAAAAATAAACTAAACAAAATAAGGAACAAAATAAAAAAATTCCCTCCTTGAAATAATAAATACATCTTTTTTCCAGTGTAATATTTTTTATTAGGTTATAAGATAAAACACAAAATTAAATAGGAAGACATAGTAGAAGGGGGGAAGGAGAAGAGAAAAGTGAAGAGAAATTGAGGAAAAGAAAAGAAGAAACATTGACTTCCAAGTCCCACTGTCACAGTAAAACAAAGCATTAAAATAAAACCATAACTTTTTGTTTTTCCATAATATTATAAACTAGCCATTTCTAGAAAAACATCAGTCTAATTGATAAAACCCAAAGTCAACGTTTCATTCTTTTCCACTTCAAACACAAAGTTCACAAGCTGTCTCCATATGGAAACAAAGTACTTCTATTCTTTCCTTTAAACAAAATGGTCAATTTAACAATTTCTGCCAACTTCACCAGCTTCTGTAGCCATTATACCATAGTGGGGATCAAAATGTCCTTCCATTTTTGTGTGTATAATAGTCTTGCTGCTGTCAACATATATAAGATCAAAGTTCCAAATTTTTTCTCAGAGTCTTTTTCCATTATACCCAAAAGAACAGTTTCTGGTTTCATTTTCATTTTCATTTTAAGAATTTTCTGTATTATAATATGAATCTTACTCCAAAATTTCTTTGCTTTATCACATGTCCACCATAAATGGTAAAAAGTTCTTTCTTTCTTTGACACTTCCAACATTCATTTGAGATACCCTTATACATTCTGGATAATTTATCAAGTTTCATATCCCAGCAATAGATTAAGTTATAAAAATTTTCTTTTAAATTACAGTTTAGTGTAAATTTTAAGCCTTTCATATTTTCCTGTTGTTCAAGGATCACATTATATTCAAAATTCCTTGCCCACTGAATCATACAAAGTTTTATATGTACACATCCCAAATTCAATTTCAATAACATTTTATAAATGTTAGCAATAAAATCACTAACAAGCAGTAAGATTTCCAATTATTTTTTAGCAAAACCAACACAACAACTCTTTTTTATCTGATTTAAATTGTTCTTTCAGTTGTTGATATGTAAATCAATGCCAAATATAACCTTCTAATTCAAGTTCTTCCCTCAACTTTAATGTAAGTTCACCAGAGTTGAAATATAATATGTTACCATATGTCCACCAGTCTGGCTTCGCCACCATTTGTTTTTTTCAAAAAAAGCTTCTTGAAGGGGAGGATATCCAAAGAGGCAACTTTGTAGAGAACCTTGTTTTATATTTATTCCATACTCTTAGTATGGCACATCTAGCAAAGTGATTATTAAAATCAATATTAACTTTCACCATACCATAAATAACTGTGCCAACCAAACCGTAATTCATGGTCCTTAAATTCAAGTAGCCTTTTATTCGGAAGGTTAACCCATTCTTTTAATACAGTTTCAGGTCTGGTAAATCCAACCCTCCTCTTTCCTAAGCATCTTGCAGCAGTTTTTATCTAATTCTTGGTTTTTTCCTTTGCCATATAAACTTAGAAATATCTGAAATAATAAACACATCTTTAATAACAGGTTTTCCTTCCATGCAGGTCACTGGACATCACTAAGGACACTTTGAAAACATGAAAAACAAAAGACTGACCACAGGAATATTGTAAGCAGTTGCAGAATGTGATAAGGAATTCTTTTATGGACAAATTTCTCCTTCATGTCATCATTTCTTAGAAATCTTATCCCATTCTAAACATGCCCCAAAGATAAATATAAATGAGGCAACTCCTTGCATTAGTTAGACATTCTTGTTCCTTACTATATTTTCTCTACAATTCAGATCGGGCCTCAGCAGAATAATGTAGCATTTGGGGAAAAAGATACAAGCCAAGAGAGCAGCTCCAGAGGCTAAAATGGAGAAGATCTCCACAGCCACCATGGACTTCCCTTTGGTGCTCAGGTAGGTGGGGAGGAAGGAGATCCAAACGCTGCAAAAAACCATTATGCTGAAAGTAATGAACTTGGCTTCATTAAAGCTGTCCGGCAATTTTCTAGCTAGAAAAGCCAGTGTGAAACTGACAAGGGCCAAAAGTCCTAGGTAAGAGAGGACACCATAAAACATTACACCTGAGCCTTGCTTACATTCCAAGATAATCTCTCCAAACAAGGAGTGCAAGTCAAAATTAAGAAATGGGGGAGAGGTTCCCAGCCAGGTGGCACAAAGGACTGCTTGGATCAGGGGACAGGCTATGACAATGGAGTTAGTCATTGGTTTTCCTAAGAGTTTCCTTGTCTTGTTCCCTGGCTTGGTGGCCATGAAGGCCAGAACCACCATGACAGTTTTTGCCAACATGGAGGAAACTGCAAGGGCAAAGAGAATGGCAAAGGCAGATTGTTGAATGAGACAGGTGAACTTTGCTGGTCGACCAATGAAGAGGAAGGAGCAGAGGAAGCAGAGCAGGAGGGAGACTAGGAGGATGTAGGTGAGATCTCGGTTGTTGGCTTTGACGATTGGTGTGTCATGATGTTTATAGAAAACCACCAGGACTGCAGATATGATCACTAAGAGAAAAAGAGCAAGAAAAACTAATGTATATCCCAGGGTGTCTTGATAGGCAAGAAAGTGGATCTTCTTGGCAATGCATTGGTCCTTGTCCTTGTTGGGAAATTGGTCTTCTGGGCAGGGTTCACAGTCAGCTGCATCTGAAATCAAAAGTCTTTGTCTAAGTATTTCTTGAGCAACTACCATGCACATTATCTCTCCCACAAAAGTTATACATATGTTGCCTTTCCGCTGTTGACCTACCCACAAAGAGAGTAATGAAATAATCTCCTGTGCTATTTATGGGGCATCAAAAAGAACCAATTTTCCTTCCATTGTGATGATATGATTAGCCAGTGCTGATGATTTTTTCAGTTCCAGCTATCTATTCCCTGGGCATTGCCTTGGGAATGTGGCTTTCTGGTTGAGATTACTGCCTATTTTCTCCCTCACTTTATAATCGATTCCATACAAGTCCAACAGATATGTTATCCAGGAATGCTGCTATTTTGTTTGTGTGTATATTATACTGCCTTAACCTCTCTGCTTTGTACTTCAGATCTTTTCATTCACACTTTTTTTATCCCTCCTGCTCTATCTGGCAGGTCTATTTCCTCAGAGGTTGATAGAGCTGATGGAAGAAGCATGCACTAAATGATAAAAATTAAAGCTTTGGACTACACACCCCACTTCCTTAGGAAAAGAATGGAAGTTGGTTTTCCCAATTGGATGTTAGAGTAGGAGTGGAAATGCATGTTGGGGATTCACAAATTCTGCCCTAAATCTATCCTGCAAGGAATTGCTGAGGATTAGGAAAGGTGTCATCTGTGGTAGGGCAGTATGAGTGGATGTCAATCTCATCAGAAATGACAATAACAACAAAAATAGATTGATTTAATGAATGTCTTCTTTTGATTCTGGATGATTAAGATTTAAAGTCTGGTCTACCTATCTGATTGGAAAAGGTCCCTTCTGGACATGCATCACACTGGTAGCAGCAAACTTGCTTGCCCTCTGGAACTTTCCTCCTCTCTCCTGCATGGCACCTCTTCATGCCACACCTGGCAAAGGGGATGGTCTGAAAGAGAAATTCCAATGAATTATTTAATGGGTTCCCACATTCCTATTTCTCTTCCACATCCTCATTTCTATGCTCAGAATCTCTTCTAGCCACATTGGTCTCCATTGTCTATGAAAAAACAGGAATAGCTGCTGGGGGATTCAGGACAGAGGCACTCCCAACCTCCCAACACATGCTGGAGGTTGGAACTGGGGTTTCATCTTGCAGAGGAAGGCTTGTGACTGAACCACAGCATCTCTAAAACAAAGAACCCTGAGGATGCAACTAAGCAGAAATGGTCCATGGAAATCACTGTTTCTTCATGTAATTGCATCCTGTGTCTCAAGCAGATGTTGTTCCCTTTTTTTGAATGACACAAATCAGACCTCAAATGTGTTATATGCAAAGCAGATTTTTAACCAAATGACTGCCATGATTTCTGACTCAATTGATTATTTTTCGAGTTAGGAAAATGTTCTGCATTTCAGGAGAGAATGAATCTTTCTTGGGACTTACAGTATTTTTGGCAGCTCACCTCTGTGGCCCAGATGATTCCATCAGAGTTAATGGTGAAATCCTGGCCTGGGGGAGCCTCAGGATTTACTTGCCCAATCTTCATGGGGACAAAAGATTGATTGGGTAGGAAAAACCAGTTGAGAAGGTCATAACAAGCAGATCTCAGTCCATCTTCTGAGAAGGAGACTTCATCTCCAGCACTGTTGTTGAACTGCACTTTGCTAAAATAGGGAAGAATCTGAAATAAAAGAGATGTTTAGAAATAGGAGTATTTGGTTAGAGCTACAGTTATGGCTTCCTTCAGAACATGGTGACCATCTTGAGAAGATGAATTTATCTCTGAAAAGCTAGAGGATTCCCTTGGTGAAGAATTGAGGAATCTGGAGTAACACCAAATATTTACTCTGAAACTACAAAAAAGTTTTCTTTATCGTTGGTCCTTTGTATCATGGTTTCTTCAAATAAAGCTTTATCAGAATAAGTACATTGAAAGATTTTAGTGCCACTTTCCAAAATTAATCATGTGATTTTCCTCCTGTGGTATTTGATTACATGTAGTTTTAAATATTTACTTTGTCCTGAGGTCTTGTAACTGATAAATTCACTTTATCAACAATTAAATGATTTGTATGGCAAAAGAATACAATTCCTCTGATTTTATCTAGATGAGAATCAAAACAGAATACAATGCCGGAGCCATGTTTGATGAAATGGAGTCAAGGAAAAGGAAGTGCTTGCCCTGGTTTTTCTCTTCACTGTTCAGAGAAGTTCAATGTCTATCCAATAATGCAGAAAGGTTTGATGGGTTTGAGACAAATAACCCATTACAACTATTTTGAGTCCTGCTTTATGTGCTCAGACTGGCTGCGTTCACACAACAAGCTGAGCAGTGCAATAAGCGTAAAGCTGAACAAATGGGGGATGGGGGTCACATAGGTTCTTAAACTATAGAAACATGAACCAAGGTTAAAATGAATTGTCTTTGTACAAGTTGGATTTGGGTTACATACTGAGGGAGACGGAGGTTGTTCTGCAAATATGCCAACTAGGACTTCTACTGACTTCTTGAAGCTTCTTTCTCAAACACAGCCAGTAGCTGACATTTACTCCCTGTCATGGTTACCTCCTGAAACCCAGGCAAACATTGAAGCCTTGTAATAACTTTTGTTAATTTTCTATTAATTACATTTCTTAGTGCTTAATAAACATCGGGTTGTCTGGGTATTTAAGTTGCTTTCACAATACGAATTCCATGTTTACTCTCCAACCACTGGTAAAATAAGTTCCATGTCTGATAATATTCTGTGTCTTCTTTCTGTTTAATTTTAAATGTAAGTCTATCCATTTTTGCACAGTCTAGAATCTTCTTAACTATCTCTTCCTCTTGCAATCTTTCTTCATCTTTCCAATGTTGTACAAACATAATCCTCATTGCTGTTAAGTCATGTAATACTATATACATACTTTTCTGATCAAATTTTTCTGGTATCATCCCTAATAAAAACATTTCAGGTTCCCTATTATCTTTTCTAGCCATCATATATTTTTGCCAAGATTTTTTTTTTTTGTTTTAGCACAAGTCTACCATATATGATAAAATATGCTCATCCTTTGATTACATTTCCAACATTTACTAGACATATTTTTAATTTTTTTAGCTAACCTAGCAGGTGGACCGCTGATTTTGTTTACTTCTCTTTTCACCTCTCTCCAACCTCTTCCAACAAAACATTACTCTTAATTCCTATTTTTTTCTAATAATTGCTTTTAATATGCATTGAGGTGATAACATGCAGATATTGAATCAGTTACTGAAGATATGCATATGGGAAACTTCCTCTCTGAGAAGCAACAGAAATTACCTGCCATGACTGGATATTTGCCATCCTCTTTCCAAACCTCATCACGGTTGGTCGAGCTCTGGATGCAAACATTGCATGTAATGTATGTGCCACAGCATAAACCGCATTGTAGATATTGTAACTTTCGCTTGTCATGCTTGTTTCAAAAGTGTAATTGGGCAAATTCTGCAGATTCTCCTTTCCTGTACATAGTTTTTTCCCCTTTGGTAGGATCTCTCCTGATTTTTGGATCTTGCACTGAAAGACATCTTCCCACCATAGAGGGAGAAAGACATCTCCTTGAGGGTTCAAGGGGTCTAAAGACAGTACAAAATGATTGAATTCTGAGACATCCCCAGTGTGGTCCCTGAAATGCAAGACTCCATGGAAAGCCTTTAGAAATAGCAATATGTCCTCAGATTCCACCACACTAAGTTTCCAATGGGAGGTTAAGATCCAAACATTCTGAAATGTTGTCTTGCTTGATTTTTCATGGAGAAACAAAATAATCTGTACAGTAAAAATACAATCATAGTGTCCAAACAGAATAATCACTTCAATTTTTGACCAAGTCTTGAAACTGAGAACTAATTTTTTCACTATAATCTCATGATCATGTGATTTCATCATTTGAGTGAAGGCCAGGCAGATCTCCTTCTCCTGGAGCATTGGCGTCAGAGTTGAGATGAAATGTTCTCCCCTCTCATCTTCAGGGGCCATAAGCCCAACCCAGTTCCACTGGAAATACAGGAGCAGCTGGACTAAACCCACATACTGAGGAGATTCCTTGGGATTAATCTGGAAGAAGGAAGGATAAACTCTTCTCTCTCCCTGAGAGAACTCAAAGCCAACACCGAACTGGAGAAAAAGAGATTCTTTTTTCAAACACAAACAAGAAGTTAATATTCACTTTAGTGGTCACCATTGTGAGGTTGATGGCCCCAGAAGTCAGGTTGACTTGTGTTGAGTCACAAGCTTAATCTCCTTCCCGTTTTCGGAAGAGCCAACAGTTACACATTTTTATTAGTTGAGGTTTGTCAGAAGACAAGAGAAAAAAACTAACAATCTAACACAGAGAATAAATGGCACTAAAATGATGGCCACCCTTTAATAAAGAATTAACTAAGAGTCACATGCTCATGATGTGCCCCCCAAACCCTTCCCTCCTTGCTTTTGAGTAACCTTCTGATCTCTGTCTATTCCATGCTGTTTCAAAGAGAGCTCTCTTACCTGTGGGACCTTAAAAATACTGAAGATAGAGTCCATCTGCCTTGAGGATTTGGCATTGAGACCGCCAATGATGGAGAGCAGAGTTTCCTGCAGGTCACATTTGTAAGCTGGAACCACTTGGCCTTGTGAGGAGAGCATGGAGAGGCTGTTTAAGGAAATAAATTTCTCACCCTGGAAATGGCAATAGATGTGGAAGCCAAGGGTGATGTTGGGGAGCAGAAGAAAATCCTTATTGACTTCGGAGATAGCAAATCTCAATGCAAGGAACTGGTGGTAGTTACTGGTGATGAACCTATTATGGGAAAAACAAGGGAATAAGGTTGTTTGCTTGTAGAATTTACTTCAGTGTTTGTGGGGGTGGAGCAACATCCAAATTTTTTGGGCTTGGGTTTTTTTTTAGGGATCTTTCTCGGCTAAGCCTGAATGGCTTTGCGACAAAACAGACAAGACTTTCCATCCATATCATGGGCTGTTTTATACCCCTCTATTATTCCTCTCATATTCACTTTCCTCCAATGGATGTAATACTTCCCAACCATTCCTCTTTCATTCTAATAATGTAGGGTCTCTCTTGGAGCAACTTCTTCAGGGATGATAAACATTGCTGAGCACAGGACTAGAGTGGGAGTCACCTCATAGATGAACTAAAGGCCATTATTGATGATTCCAAAGCTGAGAGGGATTTTTGTAACTGCTGAACACTGGAGTTACTGTCCTGATTAATACTGAAAATCAAATTCTTCACTATGGCAGCAAAGCTTCTAATGTACTCTACATGTTTGTTGTTTATCATCTCCATGAGGAAGAGATTGAGAATTCAAGCCTATTTTAGGAGCTTGCTATTTTATTGAGAGAAGCAAAATATATATACTACACTAAGAAAGTGCAGAATACTAGAAGTCGTATTTCTGAACGAGGTCCTATAATTTAAAACAAAGAGACAATTTATCTGTATGTCTGTCCTCCAGCTGAAACTTACCCATTATGTGAAGCAAGATTTGATGTATTAAAGTGAGGAACAGTAGAATCCACATTGCCTCCCAAGGGCAAATTCCCACCAATAATGAAATCACCAGGCCTATAGTAGCTTTTATCTAATGGGATATAATCCCTGAACACACACATAGTTTGCAGCCTCTTTGCTGTAGTTGGAGCCAGGAACCAGAAGAGCAGCAATATCAACCATAGCATGACTCCTGCACAGTCATTCTTGTCTTCTTCCCTTCTAGAAAAGAAATCAAGGTTTATGCAGAAACTGATTTGAAGGTTGCTGTCAGCATTCCAGCAATCCTCCTTTCTGCCGAATAACTCCTAGACAGACATCTTCTAAAAGGTTCCCTTTTTTTTGGATAGTAACTGGCACAGCTGGAGAATCCCGAATCTGAAAGTTCCGGGCTTCCTTACAGTTACAAATCCATCCTCTGCACCCATCATCACATCACATGTGCCCATCACCATCTGTCCCAAGTTAAGACTTCCTCTCACTTATGCACAACACAACCTGACCTTGAATCAGAAAAAGAATGTTATTATGTCTAACTAGATATACTCCAAGAAATTCCCACCTCCCACTTTCCCAGGCTCAAATGTGGTAGTGTGGGAGCGTCTGATCTCTATTTGGCTTCCAAAGCTGACAGTTGCTCCGGAAATCTCACTGGAACTTTAGCTGGTCAGATACCAACTGTGCCACTTGGATGTCCTCAGGACAAATTTATGGGAACAATAGTTCATCTTACCTGTGTTTGGGCTGTGATTATAAAGGAAACAAAGATATGTGAGTCTCTTCAAACCCTGGGGTGAACTCTGTGCAAGACAGGCTAACGTGTCATCTTCTGCCCCCATCTGGAGAACTCAAACATGTTTTTATAGCTTAGAAATTTTTGTATCTAGAAATCCACAGGGGATACACTAAGAATTAGTGTACTTCTGATGATTGCAAGGAAAAGCAATTTTCTATCCTTGTAACAATAGTTTCTCATACACCCAAATGGGAAAAAAACATATTTGTATTTCTTGTAATGCACAGAGCAGTTGGAATCATGCTGAAGTTGTGAATTTGACCTCTGTGAAACTGACCAAGCAAGATGGACTTTGGCCTGAGCCATAGTTGGTCAGCTAGTAATAATGCTAATGGGGTTTGGTGGCACGTGAGAATCAGTTGTACCCTTGTAACTGCAAGCAGTCATGCCAATGCTTGGATGGAAGAACTAGATGTTTTTTTTATAACAACATGGCAGTGGATAAAATTAGAATCTGGAATAACAGTTTCTAATCTTTTGATTCTCTACTTCATCTGATGGTTGTTCCATTCAGTGTTGGTTGTTGGGAAGATACTGAGCTCAATCCAATGACTTTCAGGGTGCCTCTATAAGGCCGTCTCAGTCAAGGTCAAGTATTCGTATGCTGATGATATTCAGTTGTTTAATCACCGACTGACCTAGCAATACCGCCAAGGTTTTTCCTTAGTGCATGAAGGATGTTCTATGGGGAGGGACAGCCATGATTTAAATCCTAGGCTGCATCAACAGAGGGATAAAATCAAGATCACATCAAATGTTAGTACCAGTTTATCAAACCTTGGGAAGTCCACACTTGGAATACTGCATCGAGATTTGGTCACTATGATATAAAAAAAAGATGTTGAGTCTCTAGAAAGGGTGAAGAGAAGAGCAACAAAGATGATGAGGGAGCTGGAAGCTAAAACATATGAAGAACAGTTTCAGTAACTGGGTATGTCTGGTCTAAGAGAGAAAGACTAGGGGTGACATGATAGCTGTCTTCCAATATTTGAGGGGCTGTCACAGAGAAAAGTCTGTCAACCTCTTCTCCAATGCACCTGAAGGCAGGAGAAGAAGTAATGGATGGAACCTGATCAAGGATTGATCCAACTAGAACTAAGGAGAAATTTCCTGACAGGACAATTAATAGAACAGAACAGAACAGTATAGAATAGGATAGAATAGAATAGAACAGAACAGAACAGAATAGAGATGTAAATGGTATTGGTTGCATGTTTAAATGAACTTAGGAAGGAGCTATTCCTCCTATGCTTCCATTTCTGACATTAGAAGCCATCTGGTAGAAATGGAGATAATATCATCAACATACCAATGTTGCACAACCCAGGACTGGTGGTTCAGCTCAAAGTCAGTCATGTCTTGGTCACTTCCCATTTGGACTACTGCAATGTTCTCCCCTTGGAGCTACCCTTGAAGACCCCTTGAAAACTGCAGCTGGTCCAGAATGAAGTGGTGCTCACAATATTGGACATTTTTATGTTTACCCAGGATAAATTTTTGTTCCATGAGCTGCAGTGGCCCCCACGTTCCTCCAAGGCACCATTCAAGGTACTTATTATCACCTTTAATCACTGGGTGATTGGAAAATGCTGTCAGGCTCCGAGTTCACTACGGAGCCTGTCAGCTTTGAATACACCTCACAGCAAGTCAGCTGGCAGTGGAGAACATCACCTTAGCTCTGCTGATGCCAGATCTGTATTTCTGCTTGCGTGCCAGCCGATCGTGTTGAAGGTTGCTTTAGAATGACTCAGCAGAGCTGTTGGTTGCAGGATGGATTCTGAAGCAACTGTGGGGCTGGAAATGGCTCTTTTGATGTATTGATGTGGTGCATATTGTTAGATGGGGTTAGGGCACATTAAGCATTGAATTAAGACATGGAGAAGGTGGCACCAGGTGGGGATCAGTTAGTGAGGGTTGGAATAGGTTAGGGATGTAGACATGTTATAGGGTTAATAGCATTTAGAGATAATAGATTAGGCATTGCCAGCACTAGAACTGCGTATAGGCCTGGGTGTGGTGGGGTGTGTCTCATGATAATGGTAATAAAAGGAAAGGGAGCAAACTCAAACCCAATGCTAACCTTGCCTGGCTTTTAGCCTTTCTTGTCAGATAAGAGTATTTGTTGTTTGCTGATCTAAATAAACCATCATTGCACTACAAAGGAGCTGGAGTTTGGATTCATTTCAGGACAAATCTTCAATACTCAAGGACCGGCTGAGAGATGCCTCATGACTTTAGTTAGGAAACTGGGATGACTCTCATGCCCTGGATGACCTTGCTGGGAACACATACTCATTAAGGTCATTTGACAGTGATCATGGGCATGGGCTGAATTGTTCCTGTGCAGACTCTCTGTGCACACAGATGCTGTAGACCAGAGTGGTTTACCAAGAAAGTCCAAGAGCTGAAAAGTCACAAGAGATTATTAACATACCACATACATTTATGCCATAACTTTGTTCATACATCTCACGGAAATTCTGCTGGATATTGATGAGGAAGTATAGCAGATCTGGATGGGTGGGGGATTTGAACTCTACCATTTCAAAAATAATGGAATAGAGGTAGGGAATTCTATAAAGACTCTCACATCTAAGGAAACAAAGATATTTGCTAAAAAAAAAACCACTAATACTGAACTGGGTTTGTATTAAAAATACTAACTTAATAAATGAAATACAGTGTTTGTGGGGGCGGAGCAACATCCAAATTTATTGGGTTTGGGGATTTTTTAAAGGATCTTTCTTGACTAAACCTGAATGGGTTTTTGAGAAAACAGACAAGCCTTTCCATCCATACCATGGACTATTTTATATCCCTCTATTATTCCTCCCAACTTCACTTTGCTCCAATGGTTGTAATACTTCCCAATCACTCCTCTTTCACGCTAATAATTTAGGGTCTCTTTTGGAGCAACTTCTTCAGCAGTGGTAAACATTGTTCAGCACAGGACTACAGTTGGAGTCACCTCATAGATGTACTGAAGGCTATTATTCATTAGCAATGTTGATTCCAAAGCTGAGAGGGATTTTTGTATCTCCTGAACACTGGAGTCCAGATTAATATTGAAATTGAAGTTCTTCACTATGCCACCACAGCTTCTAATGTACTCATCCTGTTTGCTGTTTATCATCTCCATGAGGAAGAGATTACATTAGAAGAGTTCTACACTCCTCTACTCATTGCAGAATGCCTTATGCCACTAGACTTGAAATTCTAGACCTAGAAAACTAGAACTACACCATGTTAGGTCCAATCCAGGTATAGTATATAAAATCATACATTGCAACATCCAACCTGTAAATGAATACTTCAGTTTCAACCATAACAATACAAGAGCAAACAGTAGATACAAACTCAAGGTTAACCGCACCAAACTTGATTGCAGGAAATACGACTTCAGCAACAGAGTGGTCAATGTCTGGAATACTCTACCTCACTCTGTAGTTTCTTCTCCAAACCCCAAAAACTTTAACCTTAGACTTTCTACTATTGACCTCACCCTTTTCCTAAGAGGTCTGTAGGGGGCGTGCATAAGCGCACCAACGTGCCTACCGTCCCTGTCCTATTGTTTCTTTTATTTTTCTTACATGTATCCATTTCATGTATTCATAACTATGTATATACTTATACCTATTATCTTGTAAGCGATTAACAAATCAAATTAAATAAAAATAATAATTAAAAAGAATTCCAGCCTATTTTAGGAGCTTGATACTTTATGGAGAGAAGCAGAAGATGTATACTACATTAGGACAGCTCAGAATACTAGAAGAAGTATTTCTGAAAGAGGTCCTAGAATTTAGAGCAAAGAGACCATCTTTCTGTATGTTTGTCTCCCACTGAAACTCACTAATTATGTAAAAGAAGAATCGATATATTAAAGTGTGGGACAGTAGAATTTAAACTAGCTTCCAAAGGCAAATTCCCACCAATAATGAGATCACCAGGCCTATAGTAGCTTTCCTCTAATGGGATATAATCCCTGAACACACAAATGGTTTGCAGCCTCTTCATTGTAGTTGGAGCCAGGAGCCAGAAGAGCAGCAACATCAACCATAGCATGACTCCTGCCCAGTCATTCTTATCACCTTCCCTCCTAGGACAGAAATAAAGGTTTATGCAGAAACTGAATTGAAGATTGCTCCTGAAATCTCACTGGAGCTTTAGCAGATCAGACAACACTTGTGCCACCTGGATGGCCTTAGGCCAAATTTATATCAACCATGTTCCTCTTACCTGTGTCTGGGCTGTGATTATAAAGAAAACTAAGTCATTTGAGTCTCTTCAAACCCAGGAATGAGGTCTTTGCAAGACAGGCTAAGGTCTCATCTTCTTCCTCCATCTGGAGAACTCAGACATATTTTTATAGCTTGGAAGTTTATGTATCTAGAAATCCACAGGGGATACACTAAGAATTACTGTACTTCTGATGATTGCAAGGAGCAATTTTCTAATCTTGTAGCAATAGCTTCTCATACACCCAAATGGGAAAAAACCAAACATTTGTTTCTCTTGCAATACACAGAGCAGATGGATTCATGCTGAAGTTGTGAATTTGACCTCTGTGAAACTGACCCCCTGCAAACAAGATGGAGTTTGGCCAGGGCCATAGTTGGTCAGCTTGTAGGAGCAGGGGTGGGATTCAAATTTGTTAACAACTGGTTCTGTGGGCGTGGCCTAATTTGTGGGTGTGGCTTGGTAGTCATGTCACTGGGTGGGTGTGGCTTACTGACTGGGTATGGCTAGGTGGTCATGTGACTGGGGTGGGCATGGCAATGTGGTCATGTGACTGGGGTGGGTGTGGCCAGGTGGCCATATGAGTGGCAAACCAAATATAAGTGGTCCTCGCTTAATGGCCAGTTGCTTAGCAAGTTCTAATTTACAACTGACCTCCACAGAGCTACTTGACCTGTTTTTGGTGTTTTGACAGCGATGTACAGACAGACACGCACATGCACACAGACTTATGACCAGTTACAACATCCCACACAGTCTTGTGACTGAGGTTTTCTGCTTTTTGCCAGTTTCCAAGGCCTGGGGAGCCCTGGAGAGGGCAGGGCAAAGCCCGGTGAGCTACGGGGAGGCCCACAAAGAGTAGGACGAGGCCTAGGGAGCTACGGCGAGGACTGGGTGATGCTTGGGGAGCTACAACGAGGGCAAGGCAAAGCCTGGGCAGCTATGAGGAGCTACAGGGAGGACAAGGCACGGCCCAGGAAGCTACGGGGAGCTATGAGAAGGGCAAGGTGAAGCCCAGGCAGCTATGAGGAGCTACAGGGAGGGCAAGGCGAGGCTCAGGCAGCTACAAGGAGGGCTGAGTGAGACCTGGGGAGCTACGGGGAGCTACGAGGAGGGCTGGGCAAGGCCTAGGGAGCTACAGGGAAGACTGGGCAAGGCCCAGGAAGCTACAGGGAGCTATGTGGAGGGCAAGGTGAGGCCCAGGAAGCTACCAGGTGCTACGATGAGGGCAAGTCGAAGCCCATGCAGCTGCGAGGAGGGCAAGGTGAGGCCTGGGCAGCTACGAGGTGCTACGGGAGGGCTGGGCGAGGCCTGGGGAACCATGGGGAGCTATGGGGAGGGCAAGGCAAGGCCCAGGCAGCTACAAGGTGCTACAGGGAGGGCAAGGTGAGGCCCAGGCAGCTACAAGGAGGGCTGGGTGAGGCCTGGGCAGCTACGAGGAGGGCAAGGCAAGGCTTGGGCAGCTACGAGGAGGGCTGGGCAAGGCCTGGGCAGCTACAGTGAACTACAAGGAGGGCAAGGCAAGGCCCAGGCAGCTATAAGGAGCTACTGGAAGGGCAAGTCAAGGCCCGGGCAGCTATGAGGAGCTACGGGGAGGGCAAGGAGAGGCCCAGGCAGCTACAACAAGGGCTGGGCGAGGCCTGGGGAATTACGGGAAGCTATGGGAAAGGCAAGGTGAGGCCTGGGCAGCTACAGGAGCTATGAGGAGGGCAAGGCGAGGCCCAGGCAGTTACATGGAGGGCAAGGTGAGGCCTGGGCAGCTACCAGGGGCTGGGCGAGGACTGGGGAACTATGGGGAGCTATGAGGAGGGCAATGCAAGGCCTAGGCAGTACAAGGTGCTGCGGGAGGGCAAGGTGAGGCCCAGGCAGCTACGGAAAGAGCAAGGCGAGACTTGGGCAGCTACAAGCTGTTACTGGGAGGGCAAGTCAAGGCCCGGGCAGCTATGAGGAGCTACGGGGAGGGCAAGGAGAGGCCCAGGCAGCTACAACGAGGGCTGGGCGAGGCCTGGGGAATTACGGGAAGCTATGGGAAGGGCAAGTCGAGGCCTGGGCAGCTACATGGAGGGCAAGGTGAGGCCTGGGCAGCTACCAGGGGCTGGGCGAGGCCTGGGGAATTACGGGAAGCTATGGGAAGGGCAAGTCGAGGCCTGGGCAGCTACATGGAGGGCAAGGTGAGGCCTGGGCAGCTACCAGGGGCTGGGCGAGGACTGGGGAATTACGGGAAGCTATGGGAAGGGCAAGTCGAGGCCTGGGCAGCTACATGGAGGGCAAGGTGAGGCCTGGGCAGCTACCAGGGGCTGGGCGAGGACTGGGGAATTACGGGAAGCTATGGGAAGGGCAAGTCGAGGCCTGGGCAGCTACATGGAGGGCAAGGTGAGGCCTGGGCAGCTACCAGGGGCTGGGCGAGGACTGGGGAATTACAGGAAGCTATGGGAAGGGCAAGTCGAGGCCCGGGCAGCTACATGGAGGGCAAGGTGAGGCCTGGGCAGCTACCAGGGGCTGGGCGAGGACTGGGGAACTATGGGTTGCTATGAGGAGGGCAATGCAAGGCCTAGGCAGTACAAAGTGCTGCGGGGAGGGCAAGGTGAGGCCCAGGCAGCTACGGAAAGAGCAAGGCGAGACTTGGGCAGCTACAAGCTTTAACTGGGAGGGCAAGTCGAGGCCCAGGCAGCTACGGGGAGCTACGGGAAGGGCAAGTCAAGGCCCGGGCAACTACGAGGAGGGCAAGGTGAGGCCTAGGCAGCTACGAGGAGATCTAGGCAAGGCCTGGGAAGCTACGGGGAGCTACGGGGAACTGAAAGTAAATTTGAAAATGACAGTCTATAAAAAAGATGTTGCACTGTGTATATAAAAGAATGGCTGATATTGTCATAATTACAATTCATTAATTGAAAAAAGAATACTTAAATGGAAATACCATTAACAAACCAAAGGAGTTTGTTATTTTGTGCCAGTAGTGGCACAAAAATCTTTCAGGCCAAGACTACTTACCTGAACCAACAGTCCCTAATGGAATGCTCTCTCTATAGCAGAGAGAGAGAGAAGCCAGGGGAAGCCATGTTTGGTCGCCTAACCATTTTAGAATGCAGCTTAAAAATGTACTGAAGCTTTTTACAGCCTTATGCAGATATTCAAGATTGTGTCAAGGTTAGAAAAATGGTAAGGCAACATATAGATTTAAAATTTTGAAACCAGAAATATTTTTGTTGGTACCCACATAAATAAAGGGAGTACGATACATATTCAATTTTACATGTGCTAACAGCGGCTAGAATTATGTTTGCACAACAGTGGAAAAACGAAGAGATCCCTATGGATGAAAATGAAATTAAAAAATTAGAATGTGCAGATACAGAGAGGGATAAGAGGTAGAAATTAGGCAGAAAATGATCATTGCTATGTATGAATTAAATACAGAGGGTTGATAATTATAAACATGTTGATATAATTAACAAAATTAGAAATAAGCCAATGCAAAGAAATTTAAATAATTTTATTTGTTACTGTTGTTACATGTTGATACTTGGTTTTTTCCTAAATGATATATGCCCTGCCTGACAATAGTTATTCATAAAACCAAAACAGATACTAAAAAAATAAATAAATACATAAATAAAAATTATTTTACTAT
>NC_142009.1:338981899-339017776 GCF_049901735.1 Notechis scutatus | reverse complement strand
TTGCAATCAGGAGTGTTTTCATATTATTGACCATTATTTCCACCATTAATACTCTTTCATCTTCATCAATATGAATAAATTTTGCTGAGATGGTCTCTTTAATATATAAAACCACTCCTCTTTTCTTACATTGAGTCAAAAAAATAAATATTTTCCCTAATTTTGGCTGGACCAACAATTGTTCATATTGTTTTTTAATATGCACTTCTTGTAGACAAATTATATCAAATTTTAATTTCCCTAATTTGTGAAAAAATTTCCTTCTTTTAGCAGCCGAATTAAGTCCATTTATATTCATTGAAATCAGTTTTTTCTCTTCCATGATTATACTTTGTAGTTAGGTTTGGTAGCTCTCGTAGATCTTGGTTCATGTTGTTCTTTAGTTTCCACCTGTCCACTTACTGCGCCTTCTTCTTTTTCAGTCTCCATTTGGTCCTATTGGAATTCAATTAATGAGACCTCATTTTCTGCCTCTTCCTCTCTCCTTCCAAAAAATTCTGCGTAGAATAATTCTGCTTTCTCAATTGAATCAATTCTGTGTCTCTGTTCTTGCCATGTAAACATTAATCCTTCTGGAATTAGCCATCTATAATTCACCTCTTTTTTCAGTAACATTTTAGTTAAGAATCGGTATTCTCTTCTTATCTCTCTCACTTTTCTGGGTATTTGTTTGAAGACCACAATCTCCTTGCCCTTGTATTTCAGCATTTTCTCTCTTGCCACTTGCAATATTTGTGTTTTAATGGCTTTTTTTGTAAATCTAATATGAACTTCTCTTGGTAGGTTATTTCTCATCGCATATCTTGTAAAAACTCGATATACTTCATCTACTCCATCCATCATCTTCTCTTCTGTTATTTCCAAAGCTTCAGCCAATATTTCTATCATTATCTCAGCTAGATTTTGTCCTTTTTTTCCCCTCTATGTTTTGAAATCTGAGATAAAATTCTGATCTGTCCATCTCCCATTTCAGCATCCCACTTTTATCTTGTTCAACCACTGTTAATTTGGTATCAATGTATCCAATCTTTTTGTCTCTTTGTTTATCTTCTTCTTCAATTTTTTGGAATCTCTCATCACACTTCACCATCATTTGTTGAATATTCTCCACTTTTTCATCAGTTTTCTCTATTCTCTTTTCAATAGTGTCTGATTTTGTTTTAAGTTCTTGGATTCCTTGCATAATCAGCTGTAAGGTCACTTTTTCTTGTTCTTTGTCTTGCTTTAACATTGTCTGGATTGAATGTTGTCCTCCAGGTGGAGAGGCGGAAGTAGAAGTTGAGGAGCCAGAAGCTATAAATTTCCTGCTCATTTTAAATAATTTTAGATCTTCAGGTTCTTCTGAACCTTAATCCAATTATGAAGTAGCCAATTATAATCCAAGGTGAAAAATAAAAATGGTAGAGAGAAAAAAGCCCAATAATAATAAAAGGAAAAGGAGAAAAAATTTCTTCAGGTTCTTCTGAACCTTAATCCAATTATGAAGTAACCAATTATAATCCAAGATATAATCCAATGGTAGAAGGATTCAAGTCTATATGTTTCTTTATCATTTTTTCCAATCACGTGTGGATTTTAGTCCAGTATTTTCTAGCAACCTCACAAGTCCACCACATATGGTAATATGAGCCAGGTATCTGATGACATTTCCAACATTTTTCGGATTTATTCTTGAACATTCTTGCTATTCTTGTCGGGGGGAAATGCCACCTGTAAAACATCTTATACAAATTTTCTTTATATGCTGTTGACATTGTCATTTTATAATTTTGAGACCACAATTTTTGCCATTTCTCTAAATCAATCCCATATCCAAAATTCTTCCCCCAAGCAATCATAGTTTCTTTAACTTGTTCTTCCTCTAGTTTAATTTCCAATAAATAACCATACAATTTTTTTTTTTAAACAAGTTTTATTAATTTTCAAAACACACAAGTCATCATTTTCCATTACATGTTTAAACCTTTTTCCATTATAAATTTAACAAGTCAGGTAAACTATAATTCTATTTTAAACCATTTCCATATAAACATACAAAAACCTCTTATCCAATTTCCCTTTATTTCTCTTCACTCTTATTCAATTTTATTATTATTATTTCATCTACTTCTTTCTGACTTAATTACCATTATTCTCATTCTATATTTCTACAAGGTTTTATTAATTTCCCCCCCAAAAAAACAACATAATCATACAACACACAAAACATATAAAAGATCTTTTTGGAAAGTAACTTGGACCCAGGTATCTCTCTTTTCATGGACTTCAATTATATTCAGGCTCATCTTACATATCATTACTTATTTTATTTACCATTCTAAGTCTTCTATATTAACTTCTCCACATATTTCACTCTTCTTGATTCTATCTTAATTAATCATCTTAATTTGAGTCATTATATTTATATCTTTTGTCCATTCTCTATTATACCTTTGTCTCATTCCTTTTAAAAAGAAAGAAATTTCTCCTGAAATCACTAATCAGAGTATGATGCCTTTCTATCTCCCCACTAAATTAATCAAATTAATCTTTAAAATACCCAATCCGATTTTGCTTGGTACATTCTAACTGAATAATACATCTAAAACAATTAAATACATCGTTAAGCAATAGATTTAAATATTAAAAACAAAATACTATAATGAAAGTTTTATAATAACATCAATACCATAATCTTAATAAACTCTTTAATTAAAGTTTAATATTCTAAATCTCCCCTCATATTATATTTTCAAACCAATCATTATTAACATTCCAACATTTTAATCTCTTATCAACTCTCAAGCCATTTAAATTTTCTATTTCTGATACAATACTACAATATCATCTTATGTACCTTGCAAAATCTCTTTGAAGAAATTATACTTATCCTTTATCCCTAAAAAAAATTTCTTTTTTCTCATTTAATTTCAAAACTTTGTAACTTTTCTCCACCTTTTCCCTTTCTTTCTTCCCCCAGCAAACCTTTCTAGCCCCCCTTCTAGCCCCCTTCTTCTAGCCTCTGCCTTACTGGCTTCCCTTCTCTGTCGCATTCCTCTTCCCTTTTGTTTACCATCCTTATATTGATTTTGCACCTTGTTTTTCCCTTTCTTAAATGTTTTTTTAAATCTTAAGTCCTTTATTTCTCTTCTTTTTCCTCTTCCTTCCCTCTTGGTCGAGTTCTGAGATTTATTAAAGATGGCTTCCTTTCTTTGTTCTTCTTCTGCTGTCTTCATCTGTTGCAATGTTTGTTGATAATTAATAAGCGCCATTTCTAAAAAAAGGAAGGCTTCTTTCAAACCAGCTTTACCATTTTGTTTTGCTTGCTCATAGTCTTTTCTCAGTTCCTCGATAGAAGAAGCCATTATAAATCTTTTTTTTTCTTTTCTCTTACAACAGCCAGAATATTCCAAAGGAAAAATAAGACAATCCCAAAGTTCTCAGTCAGTCCAAACCAAGACAGAGTTCCCACTCTCTCCTCCTGGGGTAGTATCAATTAAAGAAAAGGAAAGTCCAAATCTGTTTCTTAAAGTCTTATTACAATATATTTTAGTCTTTCAATCCTTAAGGCATCTCCTCCAACAAGGTCTTAGCATACAAATATTTTTTTTTTAAGTCCTCTCTTTTCCCACTCACCGCTTAGAGCCAGTTTTCACCTAAAAAAAATAGGTTTCTTAATGTTCACTTTTTATTCCGTAAAAAAAGAGGGTAAGCTATCCTTTCAGCACCATTAAACTGCCGCTTTTTTCCTCTTCTCGAAGGTATCATTCAGAAAGTCATACTTTTCAGGAATTTTGTTAAATATGTCTTAGAGTCCTAGGAACCAAGAAAGACTTTCTCCTCTCAAGCACTTTCTCCACTTCCTCCTGCGCATTCTTACCCGGCTGCCAGCTTCTTTGTGGCGGCCATTACGGACCGCCGCTGCACCGTCCTGGGAAAAGGGGGTTCTGCTGGCCGGGGAGGGGGTCTGCAACACCCCCAAACCCTTCTCCGGATCCCCCCTACCTTCAGCTGCCCCTGCAGGGCAGCCTAGCTCCGTACCCGTCTGGGTCGGAGCCCCAAAAACGGCTAGCGCGGCAGGGATCGCGCAGCTTCGCAAATCCCTGCCGCTCGCGAAGCCGACAAACCGGAAACATTCATAACCATACAATTTTTTAATCACCTTTTCATCAGTACCTGTCAAAATCTTATCTAAGTCAGTCAATTTGTCATAAAATCCTTCTGTTTTGAGATCTTCATCATACCTTGAATGTATTTGAGCATATGAAAACCAATTCATCTTTATACCTTGTTCCTCTAGATTTTGCATCAATTTAAGTTCACCCTTTTCATCCAATATTTCCCCATATCTAAATGTTTGTTCCTTCTTATATATTATAGGATAGGAAAATGGAAAAATGAGAAAATACCATTACAGGAGGAAATTATTAAGAAAATATTGGAATGTGCTGAAATGAGTAGATTGACATTAGAGAACAAGAGGATAAACAATTTTATAAAATTTGGGACCTTTTTTATCAATGGTTAGATAATAAAATACAATAATAGAATATCTAGAATTTTAGAAAATAATGAATATATAAAGATGTATTTCTTTTTTTGTTATCATATCTATAAAATATTTTTAGGATAGATTTGGAAGGATTATATGAATTGTTATAAAATAAACTAAGTAAATTATAGTTATCTCGCAAAGTATGAATGAATAAAATTATAGTCAAATGATTGTTTAATAGTGATACTAGGGTATTCAATCTTTGATAATATGAGTTATTATGCAACGTAACTGTAATTGAGACTATGAAATGGATGCACAAAAAGTTTGTAAACCAACCGACACACTGCTTGTAAAGAAAGTTGGATGTTTTTATGTTTGTTTGTTTTTGTTTGTCTTTAAAAACCAATAAAACTTAAAAAAAATAAAAAGAACACACTGCACTTTATTTAATCATCCAAGGCTCTTATTATAACTCTCTTCTCCACAGACTTCACCCCCTTTCAGACCTCTTAGGAAAGAAGTGAGGTCAACAGTAGACAGTCTAAAGTTTTGGGGGTTTGGGGAATTAACCATAAAGTCTGGTAGAGTATTCCAAGCATTGACCACTCTGTTGCTGAAGTCGTATTTCCTGCAATCAAGTTTGATGCAATTTACCTTGAGAAGGGAGGGAGCTGGAGGAAGGAAGGAAGGAAGGAAGGAAGGAAGGAAGGAAGGAAGGAAGGAAGGAAGGAAGGAAGGAAGGAAGGAAGGAAGGAAGGAAGGAAGGAAGGAAGGAAGGAAGGAAGGAAGGGAAAGAATACCCATTCCTAAGAGGCCTGTAAGGAATGTGCAAGAGCACACCATCGTCCCTACCGTCCCTGTCCCACCATCCCCATTCATCCGCACCTACTTCCTGCAATCCTGAAATCTCACTGAAAGGAAGATTCATCCAGGGTCCACCAAAATAGTCCAATATGATGTGGTCCAGCGATTGTTCCTTGAGTAGGAGTCAAACTGAGTCCTCTTTCAGAGGTAGGGGAACAATCCTATCTCTCAAGGATGATTCATGCTGGCTTCATCTCAACTTTATTTATTTATTTTATTTATTTATTTTGTCAAGCATGTATTAGACAACAGGTATAAGTATAAACATGAGTAAAAATACATGAAATGGCTAGGAATAAAAAGGGGACATTAGGACGGGGACAGTAGGCACGTTGGTGCACTTATGCACACCCCCTTTCAGATCTCTTAGGAAAGAAGTGAGGTCAACAGTAGACAGTCCAAAGTTTTTGGGGTTTGGGGAAGAAACCATAAAGTCTGGTAGAGTATTCCAGGCATTTACCACTATGTTGCTGAAGTCATATTTCCTGCAATCAAGTTTGATGCAATTTACCTTGAGAAGGGAGGGAGCGGGAGGAAGGAAGGAAGGAAGGAAGGAAGGAAGGAAGGAAGGAAGGAAGGAAGGAAGGAAGGAAGGAAGGAAGGAAGGAAGGAAGGAAGGAAGGAAGGAAAATAATACCCATTCCTAAGAGGCCTGTAAGGGACATGCAAGAGCACACCATCGTACCTACCGTCCCTGTCCCACTGTCCCCATTCGTCCGCACCTACTTCCTGCATTCCCACTCATGCCTATACCCATACCCATCATCCTGTAAGTGATTGAAATCAATAAAATAAAATAAATAAATGTTTGATAATTGGTCTAGCAAATTTTTTGTATTCTCTAGTTAGTAGTGAAATATTACCAGAGAAAAAGCTACAATTATTTATTTTTTATTTATTTATTTTGATTTAATCACTTACAAAACAATAGGTATAAGTATATTTATTCCACCAGATAAAGACGGTCGAACAAATGGCAACTTCAAATCTCAACAAATAAATGCTCTGTCTTACATATTGGCAAAAAAAAAAAAAAATTAGAAAATAAAATACAAGCTGAATAGTCAAGACCTTGTTGATGATCCAAGCTCTGTAAAGGACCTTGGAATACTCATCTCTAATGATCTAAGTGCTAGAACCCACTGTAACTACATAGCCAAAAAGACGTTAAGAGTTGTTAACCTAATCTTACGTAGCTTTTTCTCTGGTAATATTACACTAATAACTAGAGCATACAAAACATTTGCTAGACCAATACTCGAATACAGCTCATCAGTCTGGAACCCACATTAAGTATCTGATATTGGCACAGTTGAGAAAGTCCAGAAATATTTCACAAGAAGAGTTCTCCACTCCTCTACTCGTTGTAGAAAACTTTATGCCACCAGACTCAAAATTCTAGACCTAGAAAATCTCAAACTACGCCGCCTTCGGTCCGAACTAAGTATAGTATATAAAATCATACATTGCAATGTCCTACCTGTCAATGAATACTTCAGCTTCAACCATAACAACACAAGAGCAAACAATAGATACAAACTCAAGGTTACTAGCATCAAACTTGATTGCACGAAATACAACTTCAGCAACAGAGTGCTCAATGTCTGGAATACTCTACATGACTCTGTGGTTTCTTCCCCAAACCCCCCAAAATTTAACCTTAGACTGTCTACTATTGACCTCACCCCTTTCCTAAGAGGCCTGTAGGGGGCGTGCATAAGTGCACCAACGTGCCTACCATCCCTTTCCTATTGTTTCTTTTTATTTTTCTTATAAGTATCTATCTCATGTATTCAAAACTATGTTTTTACTGATACCTATTATCTTGTAAGCAATTGACAAAAATAAACAAATAAACAAAACAAACAAACAAATAAATAACTAAAATTGTCTCCTCTCCTCTCCTCTCCTTCCTCTATTCTATTCTATTCTATTCTATTCTATTCTATTCTATTCTATTCTATTCTATTCTATTCTCTATTCTATTCTATTGTCCTGTCGGGAAATTTCTCCTTAGTTCTAGTTGGATCACTCCTTGATAAGGTTCAATCCATTACTTCTCCTCCTGCCTTCAGGTGCTTTAGAGAAGAGGTTGACAGATTTTTCTCTGTGACAGCCCGTCAAATATTGGTTCATGGAGGTCAAATTCACAACTTCAGCATGACTCCATCTGCTCTGGACATGACAAGAAACACAAGAATGTTTTTTTTTTTTCAATTGGGTGTATGAGAAGCTATTGCTACAAGGAAGGACACTTGCTTTTCCTTGCAATCATCAGAAGTACAGTAATTGTTAGTGTATCCCCTGTAGATTTCTAGATACAAAAAATTCCAAGCTATAAAAACATGTCTGAGTTCTCCAGATGGGGGTAAAAGATGAGACCTTAGCCTATCTTGCAAAAAGCTCACTCCTGGGTTTGAAGAGACTCACGTGTCTTTGTTTCCTTTATAATCACAGCCCAAACACAGGTAAGAGGAGGCATCTTTGCTGTAAATTGGTTCTGTGGCCATTCAGGTGGTATAGGTGGTGTCTGATCTGCTAAAGCTCTAGTGAAATTTTAAGTTCAACCTTCAAATAAGTTTCTACCTAAACTTTTATTTCTGTCTCAAGAGGGAAGTTGACAAGAATGACCAGGTAGGAATGATGCTATGGTTGATGCTGATGCTCTTCTGGTTCCTGGCTCCAACTACAGCAAAGAGGCTACAAACCATGTGTGTGTTCAGGGATTATATCCCATTACAGGAATGCTACTATAGGCCTGGTGATCATATTATTGGTGGGAATTTGCGTTTGGGAGCTAGTTTAAATTCTACTGTCCCACACTTTAATACATCAAATCTTCTTTTAGATAATAGGTAAGTTTCAGCTGGATCTCTTTCAAAAATACTTCTTCTAGTATTCTGCACTGTCTTAGTGTAATATACATCTTCTCCTTTTCTCAGTAAACTAGCAAGCTCCTAAAATAAGCCGCAATTCTGAACTTCTGAAAGCTAGGTTCTTCAAAAGGAATTCTTTACTGAAAGGGGTAATCCAGATACTAGCCAAAGCAGAGTCTAAGATACCCCCAGGCATACAGGAAGAGATAAATGAATGTGGATTTAGTCAACCAAAGAAACAACATGTTAATCCCCCTCCCCCTTTTCTGGGAACGTATCTTAGAAAAGTTTTTCAGGAAGTTCCTCTCAGAGCTGGAATTTTTCTGGTCACTTCTCCTCTTGCTATCTCTCCAAGAGGTGACAAGGTTGCAGGCATCTGGCTGCAGTCATATATCGTGTGCAAGTTATACAGATTCAATACAAGGCTTAAGATATTCAGGTTACATCAAAACGGTTACTTGTACCAACTCTCCCCATCCTTCTTCTTCCATTAAAGAATGGCAGCATTCAGGTTTAGCTGAGAAAGATCCTTAAAAAAAACCCAAACCCAATTTGGATGTTGCTGCACCAAACCAAACACTGAAGCAAAATCTACAAGCAAACTACCTTAACTGTAATATTCCCTGTATTTTTCGCACTATAGACTCATCCCCAGTAACTACCAGCATATCCTTGCATTGATGTTTGCTGTCTCCCAGGTCAATAAGGATTTTCTTCTACTCCCCAACATCACCCTTGGCTTCCACATCTATGGCCATTTCCAGAGGGAGATAGTTATTTCCTTAAACAGCCTCTCCATGCTCTCCTCACAAGGCCAAGTGGTTCCAGGTTACAAATGTGGCTGGAAGGGCACTCTGTTCTCCATCATTGGTGGCCTCAATCCCAAATCTTCAAGGCAGATGGATTCCATCTTCAGCATCTTTAAGGTCTCACAGGTAAGAGAGCTCTCTTGGATACAGTATGGAGTAGACAGAGATCAGAAGGTTACTCAAAAGCAGAGAGGAAGGGTTTTTGGGGGGAGGCATATCAAGAGCATGTGACTCTTAGTTAATTCTTTATTAAAAAGTGGCCATCATTTTAGTGCCATTTATTCTCTGAATCCGATTGTTAGTTTGTTTCTCTTGTCTTCCAACATACCTCAACCAATAAAAATGTGTAACTGTTGATCCCGAAAGTGAACGTCAACTTTTACTTTGTTTTTGAAAAAATAATTTCATTTTCTCCAGCTTGGTGTTGGCTTTGAGTTCTCTCAGGGAGAGAGAAGAGTTTATCCTTCCTTCTTCCGGATTAATCCTAAAGAATCTTCTCAATATGTGGGTTTAGTCCAGCTGCTCCTGCATTTCCGGTGGAACTGGGTTGGACTTATTGCCCCTGAAGATGAGAGGGGAGAACGTTTCATCTCAACTCTGACCCCAATGCTCCAGGAGAAGGAGATCTGCCTGGCTTTCTCTGACAGGTTGAAATCACATGATTTTGAGATTATAATGAAAAAAATAGTTCTCATTTTCAAGACTTGGTCAAAAACTGAAGTGATTCTTCTTTTTGGAGACTATGATTGTAGTTTAAGTGTACAGACAATTTTGTTTCTCCATTTAAAATCAAGCAAGACAACATTTCAGAATGTTTGGATCTTAACCTCCCATTGGAAACTTAGTGTGGCGGAATCTGAATACTCATTGTTATTTGTAAAGTCTTTCCATGGAGTCTTGCATTTCAGAGACCACACCGGGGATGTCTCAGAATTCAATCATTTTGTTCTGTCTTTAGACCCTTTGAACCCCCAAGGAGATGTCTTTCTCCCTCTATGGTGGGGATTGGTTTTTGGCTGCAAGATCCATAAATCAGGAGAGATCCCTCCAAAGGGGGAAAAACAATGTACAGGAAAGGAGAATGTGCAGAATCTGCCCAATTACATTTTTGAAACAAGAATGACAGGTGAAAGTTACAATATCTACAATGCCATTTATGCTGTGGCACATGCATTACATGCAATGTTTGGATCCAGAGCCCGAAAAAATGTGATGAGGTTTGGAAAGAGGACCCCAAATATCCAATCATGGCAGGTAATTTCTGTGGTTTCTCAGAGAGGAAGATTCCCATATGCATTTCCTCAGTTACTGATTCAATATCCACATGTTATCATATCAATGCATATTAAAAGCAATTATTAGAAAAATATGAGTTAAGAATAATGTTTTTTTGGAAGAGGTTAGAGAGAGGGGAAAAGAGAAGTGAAGGTTCATTAAAATATCTAAAAGTATGTCTAGCTAATGTTTGAAATGTAGTCAAAAGATGGGCTTATTTTATCATGTGTGGTGGCCTTGTGAAAAAAAAAAATTCTGGCCAAAAATACACAGATGGCTAGAAAAGATAATAGGGAAACATGTAGATTTTATAGCTGAACTATTTTTATTAGGGATGATACCAGAAAAATATGATCAGAAAAGTATGTATTTAGTATCACATGTCTTAACAGCAGTGAGGATTATTTTTGTACAACATTGGAAAGATGAAGAAAGACCGCAATAGGAAGAGATAGTTAAGAAGATACTAGACTCTGCAGGAATGGAGACTTACATTTAAAATTAAACAGAAAGAAGACACAGAATATGATCAGACATGGAACTTATTTTACCAGTGGTTGGAGAGTAAGAATGGAATCTGTATTGTTAAGCAAATTAAATACCCAGAAGACACATTTATTAAGCAATATGAAATATAATTAATAGAAAATTAATAAAAGTTATTACAAAGATAAGAAAAAAGAAGAAAGACCTTCATAAAGTCCTGAAAGGCTTCAATGTTTACCTGGGTTTCAGGAGGTAACCATGACAGGAAGTAGAAGTCAACTGAGACCACAACAACAAATCTGTCTATGTTTGAGAAAGAAGCTTCAAGAAGTCAGAAGAAATCCTAGTTGGCATATTTGGAGAAAAACCTCCGTTTGCCTCAGCATGTAACCTGAATCCAACTTGTAGAAAGACACTCAATTCATTTTAATCCTGGTTTATGTTTCTATAGTTTAACATCCTACTTGACCCTTCCCCCCATTTGTTCAGCTTTATGCTTATTGTACTGCTCAGCTTGTATTAATGCAGCCACGTGAGCACATAAAGAAGGACTCAAAATAGTCTTAATGGGTTGTTTGTCTCAAACCCATCAGACTTTTCTGCATTACTGGATAAACATTGAACTTCTGTGAATAGTGAAGAGACAAATCAGGGCAAGCACTTCCTTTTCCTTGACTCCATTTCATCAAACATGGTTCCTGCATTGTGCTCTGTTCGATTCTCAGATAGAAAAAAATCAAAGGAATTGTACTCTGTTGCCATACAAATCATTTAATCGTTGCTACAGTGAATTGATCAGTTACAAGACCTTGGGATAAAGTAAATATTTAAAACTACATGTAATCAAATATCTCAGGAGGAAAAGCACATGATTAATTTTGTAATGTGGCACTGAAATTTTTCATATGTGCTTATTCTGATAAAGCTTTATTTAAAGAAACCATGATACAAAGGACCAATGATAAAGATTTTTTTTTTTTGTAGTTTCAGAGTAAATACTTGGTGTTACTCCAGATTCCTCAATTCTCCACCAAGAGAATCCTCTAGCTTTTCAGACATAAATTCATCTTCTCATAATTGTCACCATGTTCTGATAGAAGCCATAACCGTAGCTCTAACCAAATACTCCTATTTCTAAAGATCACGTTTATTTCAGATTCTTCCCTATTTGGGCAATGTGCAGTTCAACAACAGTGCTGGAGATGAAGTCTTCTTCTCAGAAGATGGACTGAGATCTGCTCGTTATGACCTTCTCAATTGGCTTTTCCTCCCCAATCAATCTTTCGTCCCCATGAAAGTTGGGCAAGTGAATCCTGAGGCTCCCCCAGGCCAGGATTTCACCATTAAGTCTGATGGAATTGTCTGGGCCACAAAGGTGAGCTGCAAGGAAATGTTGTAAATTCTGGGAAAGATTCATTCTCTTCCTGAAATGCAGAACATCCTTCTAACTCAATTGAGTCAGAAATCATGGCAGTCATTTCGTGACAAATCTGCTTTTCATGTAACACATTTGAGGTCTGATTTGTGTCATTCCACAAAGGGAACAATTTCTGTTTGAAACACAGAATGCAATTACAGCAAAAAACAGTGATTTCCATGGACCATTTCTGCTCAGTTGCATCCATATAGTTCTTTCTTTTAGAAACGCTGTGATTCAGTCACAAGCCTTCCTTTGCAGGATGAAACCCCAGTTCCAATCTCCAGCATCTGTTGGTTGATTGGGTGTTTTATTGGCCTGCATCCCCTAGCAGCTGTTCCTGGTTTTTGATAGACAATGGTGAACAATTTATTTTGAAGAGATTCTGAGCATAGAAATAGGAATGTGGGAACCAATTAAATAATTCATTGGTATTTCTCTTTCAGACCATCCCCTTTGCCAGGTGTGGCAGGAAGAGGTGCCAGGCAGGAGAAAGGAGAAGAGTTCCTGAGGGCAAGCAAGTTTGCTGCTACCAGTGTGACGCTTGTCCAGAAGGGACCTTTTCTAATCAGACAGGTAGACCAGACTTTAAACCTTAATCCTTCAGAATCAAAGGAAGACATTCATTAAATCAATCTATTTTTGTTTTTATTGTCATTTGGGATGAGATTGATGTCCATTCATAGTGCCCTACCACAGAGGACACTTTTCCTAATCCTCAGCAATTGCTATTAGGATAGATTGAGGGCAGAATTTGTGAATCCCCAACATGCATTTCCACTCTAACATCCAATTGGGAAAACCAACTTCCAATGTTTTCCTGAGGTAGTGTGGTGTGTGATCCAAAGGTTTAATTTTTATCATTTAGTGCATGCTTCTTCCATCAGCTCTATCAACCTCTGAGGAAATAGACCTGCCAGACAAAAAGGAGATCCATCTATCTATACCATTTTGATAGAGGAGGATCAAAAAAGTCTGAATGAACAAATTTGACGTACAAAGCAGAGAGGTTAAGATATTATACACAGAATTAAAATAGCAGCATTCCTGGATAACAGATAACAGATTCTTCTGTTGGTTCCAATATAATGTGAGAGATAAAAGAGGTAGTAATTTCAACCTGAAAGCCTCATTACCCATGGAAGTGCACATTGAATGGATAGCTGGAATTGAACAAATCCTCATCACTGGTTAATCAGTATCATCATAAATGAAGGATATGCTCTTTAAGATGCCCCATAAATTACACAGTGGGTTCTTTATTTAATCCCTTTGTAGGTAAGTCAATAGCAGAAAGGAAATATGCATATCAAAAGACAAAGACTTTTGATTTCAGATGCAGTTCATTGTGAATCCTGCCCAGAAGACCAATTTCCCAACAAGGACAAGGACCAATGCATTGCCAAGAAGATCCACTTCCTTGCTTACCAAGACACCCTGGGATACACATTAGTTTTTCTTGCTCTTTTTCTATCTGGGATCACTTCTGCAGTCCTGCTGATTTTCTATAAACATCATGACACACCGATTGTCAAAGCCAACAACCGAGGTCTCAGCTACATCCTCCTAGTCTCCCTTCTGCTCTGCTTCCTCTGCTCCTTCCTCTTCATTGGTCAACCAGGGAAGGTCACCTGTCTCTTCCAACAATCTGCTTTTGCCATTCTCTTTTCTCTTGCAGTTTCCTCTGTGTTGGCAAAGACTGTCATGGTGGTTCTGGCCTTCATGGCCACCAAGCCAGGGAACAAGACAAGGAAACTCTTAGGAAAACCACTGTCCAACTCCATTATCATAGCCTGTCCCCTGGTCCAAGCCCTTCTTTGTGCCACTTGGCTGGGAACCTCTCCCCCATTTCTTAACTTGGACTTCCACTCCTTGTTTGGAGAGATCATCTTGGAATGTAAGCAAGGCTCAACTGTCATGTTTTATGGTGTCCTCTCTTACCTAGGACTTTTGGCTCTTGTCAGTTTCACAGTGGCATTTCTAGCTAGGAAATTGCCTGATAGTTTTAATGAGGCCAAGTTCATTACTTTTAGCATGCTGGTCTTTTGCAGTGTTTGGATCACCTTCCTCCCTACCTACCTGAGCACCAAAGGGAAGTCCATGGTGATAGTGGAGATCTTCTCCATCTTGGCCTCTGGGTCTGGTCTCTTGGTTTGTATCTTTCTTCCCAAATGCTATGTTATAATACTGAGGCCCCATCTTAATTGTAAAGAAAATATAGTAAGAAACAAGAATTTCTAATTAATGCTAGGATTAGCCTCATTTATATTTATCTTTGTGGCATATTTAAAATGTGATAATATTTCTAATAAATGATGTCGTGAAGGAGGAATTTGTCCATAAAAGAATTCCTTATCAAGTTCTGCAACTGCTTACAATATTCCTGTGATCAGTCTTTTGTTTTTCATGTTTTCAAAGGGTCCTTAACGAGGTCCAATGCCCTGTATGTATGGAAAACTTGTTATTAAAGAAGTGTTTCTTATTTTAGATATTTCTAAGTTTATATGGCAAAGGAAAAAACCAAGAATTACATACAAACTAGGACAAGATGCTAAGGAAAATGGGGATGGGTTTGGTTTACCAGACCTGAAATTGTATTTTGAGCCATATTGTCTGGCCTGGTTAAAAGAGTGGGTGAACCTCCAGAATAAGAGACTACCTGAATTAGAGGGCCACGAATTAAGGTTTGGATGGCACAGATTTATGGTATGTATATAGTTAAGGTTGATTTTAATAATCACTTTGCTAGACGTGCAATACTAAGAGTTTGGAATAAATATAAAATATGGTTTTATACAAAGTTGTCTCTTTGGATGTCCCCACCCACTCAAGAAGCTTTAAAAAAAAAAAAGAATTGGTAGTGAAGCCAGACAGATGGACGCACGGTAACATATTATCTTTCAACTCTGGTGAAGTTGATAAAGTTGAGGGAAGAATTTGAATTAGGCAGTTATCCTTGGCATTGCTTTACAGATCAACAACTGAAAGAATGATTTAAATTGGATGAAAAAGAGTTGTGGGTTTGATTTTGCTAAAAATGAATTGGAAATCTTACTGCATGGTAGTGATGATGGGTTTTCTGCTAAAATAAAGCAAGATCATACACACATGTGAAAGTAAATCAGGAACCCTATTTATTATTTATTTATTTATTTTATTTATTTGATTTGCCAATTGTTTACAAGATAATAAGTATAAGTGTATACATAGTTGTGAATACATGAAATGGGTACATATAAGAAAAATAAAAGAAGAATAAGAGAAACAATAGGACAGGGACGGTAGGCACGTTGGTGCGCTTATGCACGCCCCCTACAGACCTCTTAGGAAAGGGGTGAGGTCAATAGTAGACAGTCTAAGGTTAAAGTTTTTGGGGTTTGGGGAAGACACTACAGAGTCGGGTAGAGTATTCCAGACATTGACCACTCTATTGCTGAAGTCGTATTTCCTGCAATCAAGTTTGGTGCGGTTAACTTTGAGTTTGTATCTATTGTGTGCTCTTGTGTTGTTATGGTTGAAGCTGAAGTATTCATTGACAGGTAGGACATTGCAATGTATGATTTTATATACCATGCTTAAATCAGACCGAAGACGGCGTAATTCAAGGTTTTCTAGTTCTAGAATTTCAAGTCTGGTGGCATAAGGTATTCTACAACGAGTAGAGGAGTGGATAACTCTTCTTGTGAAATATTTCTGGACTTTCTCAATTGTGCTAATATCAGATATGTAATGTGGGTTCCAGACTGATGAACTGTATTCGAGTATTGGTCAAATGTTTTGTATGCTCTGGTTAGTAGTGTGATATTACCAGAGAAAAAGCTACGTAGGATTAGGTTAACAACTCTTAATGCCTTTTTGGCTATGTAGTTGCAGTGGGCTCTAGCACTTAGATCATTAGAGGTGAGTATTCCAAGGTCCTTTACAGAGCTTGGGTCATCAACAAGATCTTGACTATTCAGCTTGTATTTTATTTTCTGATTTTTTTTGCCAATATGTAAGACAGAGCATTTATTTGTTGAGATTTGAAGTTGCCATTTGTTTGACCATTCTGATACATAGTCAAGATCTTTTTGTAGGGTAGCAGTATTGTCTGTGGTATTGAACAGCTTTACATCATCAGCGAAAAGAACGCAATTGCTCTTAATATGATCACAGAGGTCATTTATGTAGAGTATGAAGAGAGTTGGTCCTAGAACACTGCCTTCGGGGACACCACTATTGACAGGTACAGAATTTGATAGGACGCTCCCAATTTTGACCATTTGTTGTCTGTTTGCCAGGAATGCTTCTATCCAGTTATTCAGTTGTCCAGAGATACCATAGGATTTTATTTTTAGGAGTAGTTTGTCGTGTACCACTGAATCAAAGGCTTTACAGAAGTCTATGTAGATTGCGTCTATTGCTTTGCCCTGGTCGAGTTGTGTCGTCCATATGTTTTTGCAGTGTAAGAGTTGCAGATTACAGGATAGTTTTTTTCTGAAACCAAATTGTTTATTGGAGAGTAGGTTATTTGTCTCTAAGTGGAGGATGATGGATTGGTTAATAATTGATTCCATGACTTTACAGGTGATGCAGCATAAGGAGATTGGTCTGTAATTTTCAACTAGGCTTGGGTCTCCCTTTTTGAAGATGGGGATGACTGTGGCTTGTGACCATAGGTTAGGCAAGGAGCTGGTCCTGAAAGATTTTTCAAAGATTATGCTTAGAGGTTTGGCTATGGCAGTGGATAGCTTTTTTAAGAAGTAGGCACATATTCCATCTGGTCCAATAGATAGAGATGGTTTTAGATTGCGTAGTGCTTTTTCAACATTGTCTTCTGTAAAATCGATATGTATTAGATCATTGTTGTTATCTGTGGTACGGCTAGGAAATACTGGGCATGATCCGTTGCTCTTTACAAATACTGAGCCGAAGAATGTGTTAAAGAGGTTGGCTTTAATGGTGTCGTCATTGCAGTCTTTACCATCAGGTCCTATCAAGGGTGGGATGGACCTTGAGTCTTTTAGTTTGTTGTTTACAAAATTGTAAAAAGCACGGGTGGAATTGGTGCTTAGAAGGTTTTCCTCTTGTTTAATGTGATAATTGGTTCATTCGGTCTTTATCTGGTGGCATAAATTTTTGTATCGGCTTTTGAAATTGGCAACGTGACCAGATTTGTTTTTCCGCCAGAGTGATCTCTTTTTGGATTGAAGTTTCCTTATTGTTATGGGTAATCTGCTTTTTTTTTTTTTTGGGGGGGAGTTGTTGTTGGTACATATAGTTTGATGACTCTTTTGACTTCAAGTAAAAATATGTTGTAATGGTCTTCAACAGTATTGCATCCAGTGAATAGAGATTGCCAATCCAGGGATGAGAGATCGTTGTCTATAAGATCATAGTTGCCTTTTTTGAAGTTACAATTGGGGATTACATCATTGTGGTGATTTTTGTGTGGACGTATGTTGAGACAAAAGTCAATCATATTGTGTAGTAGTTGGAATTGAGGTAGTTAGGGGCGTGCATGCCTAGTCTTGGGTGATGGTGGATCGGTTGAGGTAGGGTTGTGGTTGAGGGTTAAAGCTGAGTTGCGGGTTGTGTGGCTTACTTTTGATACAGTCAGTGTTAGGTATAACATTGATACCAAATATGGTTTGGGTGAATAAATATATAAAACTTAGATATCATGGTTTAAGTGCTTATCACTTTAAGCACAATGTTGCAGGCAATTAGCCGATTAAGGGTGCGGTTAGAAGTTACAATATAAGGAAGCATTAGAAGCTGGAAAGCTTACTGTGACTAACTGTGAATACTGTTTGTACTGTGCCTGTGACCGAGATGATCCTGTCTGCTACTGTGTGCTGATTTACTGCGGAATTCAACTGTTCTACTGTTTGAGCGTCTTGCTGAATATCCAGCGTTTGTTTCTCTGGAGAGAGGTACCGGAGGAGGAGAAGATATCTTTATCGGCTGATAAAGATATTGTAAGGACTCTTAACTTGGACTGTAATAGTAAGTCTTACTGGATGGAAATATAGTGAATGACAAATGGACTGAATGACAATGCTTTAAACTCTAAATGGATTAAAAACTATTTAAACTACAAACAGTGTTTGTGTTCAGTGTGTGTATACTCTGGGGCCCTTCCACTCTCGTTTGGCTGCCTGGCTTGACTACTGCTGCAATACTCTGCTAGGGGTTAATCCCCAAACACTAACATTGGTTATGGGCCCAGCAGCATAGTCTAACTAACCAGGATATAGCAGAGAGAGTTGGTGTGAGTTGCACATTACTGTAAAAACAAACTGTTTTAATTAATTTAAAATAGTCAAAATATCTGAAGAGTAATGGCACAAGTAAATTTGTCACAACTGTCCATGATATCCAGGCTGGATGGAACAAACTATGTTTCATGGTCAATGAAATGTAGTTTACTTCTACGCAGAGAAGGTTTGTGGGACATTATAGCAAACCCACCAGATGTGAGTAGCTGGGATCCTGCTGATGATGATGATAACGAAAAGTTACAAGACTTTAAACTGAAAAATGAGCAGGCTTTATGCATCATAGGACTGACTCTCTGTGATCAGCAGCTTGTCCATATTCGTGGAGAAGAAAATGCTGCAAACTGCTGGGAGAACCTCAGGAAGATTTATGTTCGGGACAGTGTAGGAGCACATATAAATCTTACACGGAAACTTTTTCGAACGCATCTTCAGAGGAATGGAGATATGTTAGTTCATTTAAACTGTATGAAGAGCATTTTTCAAGAATTGCAAGAAAAAGAGCTTATATTTAATGAACTGCAACAAGTCTACATCATATTATCTTCATTAGATCAAAGCTATGATGACTATGTGACTTCGTTAGAGGTATTGCCAAAAGAAAGCCTCTCATTAACCAACATAACAGGCAGGCTATTAGAAGAAGCCAGAAGAAGGCGTGAGCGTGACGAGCTGAGAGAAGATAAGAAAGAAGAGAAATTATCTTCAAAGCTTGAAAGAAACCAGCTTAGCAAAATACAGCACATGGAAGAAAAGAATTTATCTTCAACAGCATACACAATTAAAAAATGTTTTAATTGTGGAGGAAGAGGACATTTGGCAAGTTTCTGCAAAAAGGGAAAAAGCCAGAATGTAAAAAAGCCAAAGAAAGCATTTGAACTAGCCATGTTTAGCAACTCTGATGTGAAGAATGATCTATGGGTGGTTGACAGTGGCGCATCCCACTGCATCACAAGAGATAAGACAAAATTTATAAAAATGTCTACAAGCTCTCAACATATATCTCTTGCTAACGGCTGGAATCTGAAAGCGAAAGGTGAAGGTCTTGCACATTGTCCGTGCATAAACCAGGATATAAAAATGTTGTATGTACCGCAACTAAAGTTTAATTTGCTTTCAGTAAGGGTATTAGATAAATTAGGTTATGTAATTACTTTTAAGGATAATAATTGCATAATTGAAAAAGATAACAAAAGGGTAACTGCAGCTTTAAATGGAACATTATATTTATTAGATAATAGTAAGAAAGGGGAGGCACAGACTGTATTTAATAATATAAAGCCTCATAATGAATGTATCCATTTATTGCATAGGCGTTTGGGGCATGTAAATTTTAAAATGCTAAAACGTACAGTTGAGTTATCTGAAGGAATAAGGTTAAAACCTTGTGATAAATATTTGCGTTGTAATGTTTGCTGTGAAGATAAGAGCAAAGTATTGCCTGCAAATAGGCTAAATGGTTTCAAAACAAAAGAACCTTTAGAAGTAGTATTTGCAGACATAATAGGTCCAAAGAAACCCAGTATGGGGGGTGCTAGATATATACTGAGCATTATGGACCATTATTCTAGATATGGGTTTTGCTATTTAATGAAAAGCAAAACTGAAACATATCAACATTTTTTCAATTGGCTTAAGTTTGCTGAAAGAAAGTCTAAACGGCAACTGATAACCCTGGTGACAGATAATGGTACGGAATTTATTAATAACAAATTCCAGAACAGACTTAAGGTAGCTGGAATAGAGCATAAGAAGTCTGCTCCATACAGGCCAGAACATAACGCTTTTATTGAAAGAAGAGGCCAAACACTACAGGCAATGGTTAGAACAATGTTAAATGATTCTGGGTTACCTGATTATTTGTGGGGGGAGGCTACAATGTGTGTTAATAACATATTGAACAACGTTGTTAACACAACAACAGGTGAAATACCATTCACCAGGTGGCATGGCAGGAAACCTGACCTAAGTTACCTGCACACATTTGGTGCACCAGCATGGGTGCATATTCCTGCACAACTCAGAAAAAAAGGGCAACATAGAGCTAAACGATTTTTCTTCGTTGGTTATCAGGCAAACCATAGGGCATATAGATTTTGGGAGAAAGGCACATCTAAAGTGTTATGTAGTGCTAGTGCCCAATTTCTAGAACATGAAGGATGGGAGAAATTAGAACAGGATGCCAATAAAGATGTAATTATTGAATCCTATAGAAATCCCATTAGTTATCCCTGTAACTTTAAAGATAAAGTAAAGAGACAAATACAGGATGAAATAGTGCCCATAAAGGAAGAAACAGATTCAATAGCTGAACAGGATGAGGAAGATGAACAGGTAGTAGTTCAACAAAGTCCTCCTGTAAGCCCTGTAATTCCCAGAAGAACTACACGTGTATCTAGACCGCCTGATAGGTACCAGGCTAACACAGTGTGCCAGATTAATCAAGTTCCTAATTCTGTAGAAGAAAAAAAAAGTATCCTACTAAGGAAAAAGAAAGTTGGTATGCAGCAATGAATAAGGAACTGAATTCATTAAGAGATATGAAAGTGTATGAGAATGCCAAATTACCTGTAGGTAAGAAGTCCATTGGCTGCAAATGGATATTTAAGGTAAAAACAGATAAAGATGGTAATTTAATCCATAAGGCAAGGTTAGTAGCCCAAGGTTTTAGGCAGAATGCCAATGACTACGATGAGGTGTTTGCACCTAGTCTTAAGGCAGCAACCTTGAGGGCAGCTTTAGTGTGGGCAGCTAGTAAAAACTATATAGTTAACCATCTAGATGTGGAAACTGCTTACTTGCACGCCCCATTAAAACATACTATTTATATGAAAAAACCTGTTGGTATTAAAAGTGAAAATAAGAATAATAATGATTGTTGGTTGTTAAAGAAAAGCCTCTACGGTCTTAAACAATCAGGCTATGAATGGAACCAGTATATTGTAAAGGAACTAAACAATATAGGATTTAAAGCTGGTTTAGCCGATCCATGTCTGTTTAAGAGGGAGACAAATGGGAAAGTATCATTATTATTGTTGTTCACTGATGATATTGCATTGATAACTGAAACTAATGATGAAGCAAATAAAATAATAGCATCATTAGGAAAGAGAATAAAGATCAAGCAATTAGGGGAGATAAAGAAATATCTCGGATTAAATATAAAGAAAACACGGAAAGGTTTTAAGATATCTCAGGAAGATAAGATAAGCAAATTGCTAAAAGATTATAAGATGGAGCTTTGTAAGCCGGCTAAGACTCCAATGACTCAGGAGTTTAGCAACACTGATGAACAAAGCCCAGAGTTTGATAAGGTGATTTATCAATCTTTAATTGGTAGTTTGACTTATATAAGTAATTGGTCTAGACCAGATATTTCGTACTGTGTGAATCAGTTGGCTAGATTCAATTCTGCACCGTGTGAAAGACACTGGATTGCAGCTAAGAGGATATTAAGATATCTTAAAAAGACAATGAATTATTCATTGTATTTAGAGCCAAAAGGTGATTTAATTCTGAGTGCTTATGCAGATGCTAGTTTTGCATCAGAAAGAGACACTAGAAAGTCGACTTCAGGAACAGCCATAATGCTGGGTAAGACATTAATAGGCTGGAAGTCAATAAGACAACAGCATATAAGCTTGTCTACTATGGAGGCAGAATTCTCCTGTTTATCTCTGTTATGTACAGAATTAATAATGTATAAACAAATGTTAATTGATATAGGTATAACTGTGGATTATCCTATAATTATACATGAAGATAATCAGGCAGCAATTCAAATGGCCACAAATATTGCATTAAAACAAGGAGCAAACATACAGATCTAAGATACCTAAACGTGAGACAATCTGTAAGAAGTAAGATGATTCAGCTAGAGTACTGTATGTCGGAGGACAATTTAGCTGATAATTTTACTAAAGCCCAAGGTGCCAGTAAGCACCAGGAGAGTTGTGAAAAATATGGGATTAGATTGTAAAGGTATTATATATTTATTTCACCCAAAAGGGGAGTATGTTAGGTATAACATTGATACCAAATATGGTTTGGGTGAATAAATATATAAAACTTAGATATCATGGTTTAAGTGCTTATCACTTTAAGCACAATGTTGCAGGCAATTAGCCGATTAAGGGTGCGGTTAGAAGTTACAATATAAGGAAGCATTAGAAGCTGGAAAGCTTACTGTGACTAACTGTGAATACTGTTTGTACTGTGCCTGTGACCGAGATGATCCTGTCTGCTACTGTTTGCTGATTTACTGCGGAATTCAACTGTTCTACTGTTTGAGCGTCTTGCTGAATATCCAGCGTTTGTTTCTCTGGAGAGAGGTACCGGAGGAGGAGAAGATATCTTTATCGGCTGATAAAGATATTGTAAGGACTCTTAACTTGGACTGTAATAGTAAGTCTTACTGGATGGAAATATAGTGAATGACAAATGGACTGAATGACAATGCTTTAAACTCTAAATGGATTAAAAACTATTTAAACTACAAACAGTGTTTGTGTTCAGTGTGTGTATACTCTGGGGCCCTTCCACTCTCGTTTGGCTGCCTGGCTTGACTACTGCTGCAATACTCTGCTAGGGGTTAATCCCCAAACACTAACAGTCAGCATGGTAGTCAATGTACAGGTCCTTCTCTCCATTGTCTAGACGTTTTTTGAGTTCAGTGCGGAGTACACGGGAGCGGGCACGTTGCTGTATGGTTAGGTCAGGGCGACAACGGAGGTTCTTATGGTTGGTGTTGGTTTTGGCGAGTGAATTTATAGTGTAAATGAATTCACGTTTGCTTGATTCATTTTTGCAGATGACCCTGCACAAGCGTGGGACCACAGAGCCGTCTCTGTTTTTGAGCTCTCGGCCAATGCGGGAAATGTCAAGTTTTTCATCAGCGGAGATGGTTGATGCTTGATAATCACTGATGATGTTTCGGACAGTTGTGATGTCATCATTGTCATTGATGTCCTCTAGACCAAATAAGATGGCGTTTGGACGTTTCCGTTCATGCTCAACGGCTTCTCTGATGAGGATTGGGATATCAATATTTGTCTGGGTTGTGTTTATTTGTGGATTGGGTTTTGGATTGGGTTGTGGTTGTTGGGTAGAGATGTGGTTTGTAGCTATTGGATGTTCAGGTTTTTGCGTTGTGTCTTTTTTTTCAAGGTTGGATATTCTTTCTTTTACGGCATCCAGGGATGCTACTATGGTGTTAAGGGATGTTTCAATGGTTTCGATGGTATCAACTCTTTCAGACAGATCCAGTTTGGGTCTGCATGATTTGCAGAGATATGGAAACTCATTGGATGATTCTAGGTATTGAATCATTTGCTCGGGTAATCCCAAGCAGTCATGATGAGCATATTTTTTACACAGAGAACATTTGATGGAGTTTTCATTATCCTTTAGATTTTTGTAGCATTTAAGGCATGTGCAGGAGTCTTGTGGTTCATTGGTGGGGATTATCTTCTCTTTAGGTTGTGGTTTGACATTGGATTTTCTTTTTGGCATGGTAGGTTTGTTAAGATAGTACGTTGATTGAATTAATTAAAGGAACAATTTTGGGTAATCTATATAGCCAATATCACATCAAACAATCAATTGCAGTAATCTCTCTAGTCAGATAATATTCCTGAGCAACAATCAGCCTAATCAATTAATTACTCTAATCACTAATCAATTAATTTATTTTCAATTAATTAATCAATTAATCAATCAATCAGCCTAATCAATTAATTACTCTAAACACTAAACAATTAATTACACTAATCATTAATCACACTGTTCATTTAAATTCACTAAATCATTGATTTTACTATTCAATTAAATTACATGAATCTTGATCTTTTCAACTAGTCAGTAATCACACTATTTGCACTAAACACTCTAGTCACACTAATCAATTAGGACAATAAATCAATTGAACCATTAATAAAATATTTTATAGAAATTGATCTAACCGTTGAGATAGGTGATGATGTAGAAAAGTTGTAAGTTTTGAGGTAATGAGTTAATCAGTGTTTGATTAAAGTAATGAGGTAGTATTAAGAGTCTGCAAGGAAAGGGTTAATGCTGTTGTTGACTGAGAGGAATTTGTTGCTCTTTGTAATAGTAGATTGCTATTACTCTGTAGTTGTAACACGATGCTCAAATGGTTTTTGAAATAGTGTAAAACTTTCTTAAAGCTCTTCAAGTTGAGTAGTAGAAAAAAAAATACAGTCACGTGGCTTGGGTTAACTTATCCAATCTGTCCTTTACTTCCAACTAAATCTGGTAGTAACTCCGGATCGTTAATCGCAGCTATTTTCCTCCTTAGAGTTCCACTTTCCAAGGAAAATTCCACTGCAGAAATTGGAGTGATTTTCCACCAGGATTAAGCACGCTGTTGCAAGATCGCTCCTTTCCTTTTACTTCAGCCACAGCTTTGATCTAGCCACGCCAAGTCTCTTCTTAGTTCGGATGGAGGGGCCCTCTTCGGGTACGAGCCTCAGGGCTTTTTCCTCCCTCCTTGTTTATTTCTTTTTTCTGCCAGCTAACAGATGTGAAAACTGCGTGGGGGATATTAAAAGAAATGCATTGTCTGGCGTGGAAGACAACTTCTATCAGCTGTGTGAGGGATTCAAATGAAGGTAGGTTATTTGCTCTCTGTAGGCAGGCTCCGAGTGAAGGAGAGGGCTTTGTTTCTCTGGGGAAGGAGAGGAGGGCTCCGGATCTGTTAGCAGGAATATTTGGGCTCCACCGGCTTCAGAATCTAGCGTTTTTGGGCTTCTTTTTTGGGCTCAGGTTTACTCACGGTTACTGATGTAACAGCATCTTTAAAAGTGGTTTCTGGTGCGGGTGATGGCTTTATAGGGAGGTAATGCTTCAGGAGCGAGGTCTTCACCTTCCTAGTTGGGCGTCGCCATCTTTAAGAAGAACCCTGTAACTGTGGAGTCTGTCTGGCAAGAACAAAGAATTCTTATCCACAGGAAATATGCATGTGTAAATCTTGTAACAATCCTGGCTAATTAGAAAGCTGATAAAAGTAACATGAGTTAGACAACTGGCAGACCTCAGCTAATAGTTAGGAATAGAGATGGCCTGCAGCAAATCAAATGTGTATTAGATAACTCCTAGGCCAGTCATTAGCTAAGACTTGGGAATAGGGACAGCTAGAGACCAATGGAACAAATTGTAGAATTATTACTAAAATGTTTATTAGATGATATTTCTTATTATCTCACTTTGCCCCACCTTCTCCTTTAGTGAAAATGTATAAAAGTTATTCTATCCTTTGTTCTTGGCTCTTGGCATTTTGACCAGGATCCCTTTTCCTTGAATAAAAAGCAATCCAATAAAAATCAATCAGAAAACCTGCACCTTGTGCCTGGCGTCCATCATTGGCTTCAGCACCAGGCTCAGACCCAAATTGGGGAGAACAGGGTCAACATTGCTAAGATTTATAAAATGTTATTGAAATTGAATTTGGAAAGTGAACATGTAAAACATTGTGTGATTCAGTGAACAAGGAATTTTCGATATAATGTGATGCTTGAACAATGGAAAAAATATGTGGTTGAAAGGTTTTATATTTACACTAAACTATAATTTAAAAGAAAAATTTTATAAAATAATGTATCGCTGGTATTTAACACCGGATAAATTATCTAAAGTGTATAAGGGTATTTCCAATGAATTTTGGAAGTGTCAAAGAAAGAAGGAACTTTTTACCATTTATGGTGGACATGTGATAAAGCAAAAAAATTTTGGAGTAAGATATTATAATACAGAAAATTCTTAAAACAAAAATGAAACCAAAAACTTTTCTTTTGGGTTTGGAAACTTGGAGAAAAATTTGGAACTTTTATCTTATATATGTTGACACACAAAAATGGAAGGACACTTTGATTCCCATGGCTATAGAAGCTGATGAAGTTGGCCGAAATGGCTAAATTGACCATTTTGGTTAAAGCAGAGAATATAAGTACTTGGTTTGCACATGGAGACCGCTTGTGAACTTTGTGCTTAAAGTGGAAAAAAATGAAAAGTTGATTTTGGGTTTTACCGATTAGGCTGATGTTTTTCTAGAAATGGCTAGTTTATATTATTATAAGAAAACAAATAGTTGTAGTTTAATGTTAATGCTTTTTTTTACTGCAACAGAGGGAATTGGAAGTCATTGTTTCTTCTTTTCTTTTCCCCAATTTCTCCTCACTTTCCTCTCCCCCTTCCCCCTTCTACTGTGTCTTCCTATTTACTTTTGTGTTTTATCTTATAACCTAGTAAAAAATGTTAAACTGAAAAAAAAGGTGTGTTTATTATTTCAAGGAGGGAATTTTCTTATTTTGTTCCTTATTTTATTTAGTTTATTTTTAAGGTATTGTTTTAAAGGATTGGGTTTGATATCAGTGTTTCTATACATATACAATGTATTTGTGTATGTATAGAAACTTGAGGCTTTATAAAATTTCTTTTTTTTGAAATAGCCATGTTTAAATCCCCCCACCCATCAAGATCTGCAGTGCTGCCTCATCAATGTGAGGCTCAGAGTTTCCCTCAGAGGAATTAATGGGAATGCAAAGGAGGTGCATACATAGGAGGTGGAGAGAGCATGGAAGCCAATGGTGTCTTGCAGGAGCTGCAACCCAATGGACCCCACTGGGGCTCTGCAGCTCATGCTGTGCAGGTGGGTCCAAGCACTGGGACTGCCAGGTCGGCCCTCCAAGCAGCAGGCAGAGATAGAGGCATGGGAGTGAGGCAGGTGATCAGGCCTGCTGAATGCACCGGGTGGCCGCCCACTCACCTGCCCACTCTGTCCCACCATCTCAGCTGGGACAGGGCAAGTGGCTTTGTGGCCCCCTTGCAGGCCAAATTTCATGCCACCCTCCATGCATCTGCTTCCACTTGTTACTGTTGCTGCCACCACAGGGCTCAGCCAGTGCTGTCCAAACCTCTTCCTCCAGCTCCATCAGACCCGTGGGATGAGCCTCCCAACCACTGCCCCAACCGCAATGGCCCCACTCTATGGGAAAGGCAGGGTGACCCATCCCCAGGAAGCAGCCTGGACTCCCATCCCTACTTTGCCTCGCCTGAGCCCAGCCCCAGAGCTGACCCACATGCCCGACACCAGTGTACCTCGGAACCCCACAGCCAGGCCACCCCCACCTCACCTCCTGCCTCATCTTCAAGCAGGGGCACCAACAGTAGCAGCCCCTCTAGCAGGAGCCCTGCTGTCCCCCAACCCTCCCCCCAACCCAGGATGCCCAGACTGGGCAAGGAGAGTGACCCAGCAACAGCAGCCAGGAGGAGGGGGAAGAGGCAAGTGGGTACAGGCATCCCCTCAGGGAAGTGAGGTTGGGCTGTGGAGTCTGTTGACACCCTTTGTGGCCTGAGAAGGTCAATGAGGCTCCTCCAGTGGATCAGCAAGTCCCACCCCCATGAGGGACCACATCCTCCCTGTCCATGCTCCCCCTGTCTCCCCTGTGGTTAACAACAATCCTCATCTGGCCCTCAATGAAATGGAGTTTGACAGCCCTGCTTTAGCTCATGTTGAGTCAGATTCATCCCGCATGTTCCTTCAGCAGAGCTCAAGAGGATTGCATCCCATCCAAGGCCTCAGTAGTTTTCCTATTCCAGGAAGTGGCTGAGGCCCCAGAAAGACCATGCAGCAGGAAGAAGGCGGAGCCTCCTCACCGATGGACGGTAGATCGCAACTCTCTGCGACTATCATTCGTGCTCTTTCATCGGAGAGCCCCAATCATCTTGATTAGGGGCTGAAACTGCCTTGGCGGGGCAGCGGAGTAAGAGGAAGCAGCAAGCCTGATTGTGGGGAGCCGCATCTCCCCCCCCCACAGGCTTGGTTTGTTTTCTTCCCGAAGACAACTGCAGCGATGGTCTAAAATGGCCATCCCGAAGAGGATGACTCAGCTCGACTAAGATTTGTGCAGGAGGGAAGAAAGAGGTGGATAACATCTGAACCGGGACAACTGGGCAATATAACCAAATAAAAGTACCCCGGGATTAAGGTAACATAGAATTTTTAAGAAAAGAAAAGTGAGCGGCGAAATTACAAAGGGACAGAGAAAAAAAGAAAAATATTTTTGACAGCTAAATGGGGCTTCGAACCGGGAAAGGAAGAACCTGGAATTAAAGATTTAATGAAATTGGACTAAAATAATTTGGGAATAAACAAGTATAAAACTAAAGCTGGACTTAAGATTGTCAAAGAATAATAATAACAAAGTTTACAAATTGGAGACTGGATTGTGTTGGAATATTGAGGTTTGAAAAACCTTAAATAAAAATATAGGAGAAAAAAGTGAAGACTTTGTATAATGGAGAGTGTCACCTTTTGATAAAAATGTAGTTCAAATAAAAGGGAAGCATCTTGTTTTTGAATGAACTGGTGTGGATATAACATTACAGAAATATTGAAACAAAGTAAGAATTTTAGAAAATGAAAGCAGAATCAGAATAAAGGAAAAAGCAAGGAAGGAAAGATTGTTTGTGGGACTGATTGATGTTTTTGGTATAAACCCTGGACTGGAATAGCTGAGAACTTTAAAAAACTGAAAGAAGAAAGAAGGAAAGTAAAAGTGGTTTCTTTTTGTGGACTTTAACGATCATAAAATATAAGAATGATGATATCTCTTCGGGAATTAAAAATGGAACTTAAAAATATGAGAGAATTACTACAGGAAAGAGGTGAATCACTTTGCTCTGTGCTAGAAAAAATGGAAATGGCGATTGAAGAACAAGAAGAAAGATTCTCAGAGGAGGAGGAATCGACTCAAGGAGAAGACATTTTAAATAGACAATTAACACAAAGAACGCTACAAAGAAGTGGGGAAAGAAGGAAGGTTAAAAAGTTGAGTTTCAAGAAAGCAATTAAAAGAGGGAATACCTGTGAAGTCAGAAAAGGCAGGAAGATTCAGCAGAAAAGGGGAAAGGAAGATATTAAGAAAGAGATAAATTGGAATGAGAAAAGTTATGGGGAAAAGAGGGGGAGGAGAAGCAGTAAGAAACAGGCATGTGAAAGAAAGAAACACAGAACTAGTAAAATGTTGAAAGGAAATTGTTTCTTTACAATTAAAAGAAGGAATACTTGTGAAGTCAGGAAATGCAGAAAGACTCAGCAGAAAAGGGGAAAGGAAGGTAAAAAGAGATAAATTGGAATGACAAAAGACATGGGGAAAAGAGGGGGAGGAGAAGCAGTAAGAAACAGGCATGTGAAAGAAAGAAACACAGAACTAGTAAAATGCTGAAAAGAAATGGCTTTTTCAGAGATAATGGTTGAATTAAAAAGGGGATTCTGCAGGGTGACAAGGGATAATAAGAATATCTCTGCAATTAAAAATATTTAGAAAATAGGGTAATATAGAAACTGATAACTCTTATTAAAAGCGGGGGGGGGGAATATGCTGTGGAATCCAATTGAAAAGATGTAATGACTAATGGTTTATTGGGAATTAAGATGAGGGAATAAAGGTATATTCTAATCATTAAGGTGTCACACTCAAAATAGTAAAAGAGGGGAAACTTATACTTGTTCTTTTTTCTTTTTGTGTGGGTGTGTTAAGATCTGTATTAATTTAGAATTCATAAAAAAATGTGTAATGGAAAGGGAATATGACAGACTAAAGAACCAGCTAAATTAATAAGTTTAATATAGATTAATAAAAGCAAGGAGAGACATGGGTAACTTTATTACTACCACTATTAGGCAAATATATATTGTTTATTTTTATTTTTAAAATAAATATTAAGGATTATATTTGAAATAATTGAAATGAAATAAAAAGATGTTTTGTTAAGTATGGAGAATAAGGGAGACCAGACATCTGACCAGTGACTTCAACTCTTTAATAAAGTGATAGAACATAACAGAGCAATGCTATGGGCAGCAGTAACCCTTCTATAGGGTTAGCTGCTGCCTTATTAACCAATGAAAACGTGCAACAAGTTCAAACTACTGACCAATAAGGACAGTCCCAAAAGTGGCCAATCAGGGACTGGTTCTGGCCCAATCCCAAGTTGTGCAGGTTTTCAACCCCTAATTTGCATTTAGGTTATTCACTTTTATTGATTCACAACACCCCTCCCCCTTGGGTTCCGTTTGAGGGGAGCTGTGATAAAATCCTCAAGATAGGCAGGCCGTTTGGTCTGCCTGGATGATTTCTGAGGCTCCACCGGGTTTTGTCTAATGTCCGGTTCCGGTGGAGCGTTTGGATGACCTTTGTTAGATTCTATTTCGCTGCACGGCGATTCCGTGCTGCATTCACTGTGGTTGTCTCTGCTACTGCGTGTTTCTTCGGGGTTTTGCAGTTCGTTTTCCCCTGTATTAAAGTTCCCTGAAGACGTCAACTCCCTCCCCGCTTCACGTTCCGGTGCTTCGCTGGGCTGTAGGGCTCCCGTTGACCTGCTATTAGTTGTATCAAAGTCAATTCCCTCGATACTCCCTCCCCCTTGAGTTGGTGAACCGGGGAAGTCATGGCCGCTGGGTGGTAATCTCGATCGGAGCTGGTCTATGTGGTGTTTCCACACCCTCCCATCGTCTGTTAGCAGGCGGTAAGATCTAGGCCCGGTGAGGTGGGTAATGGTTGCGGGTATCCATAACGGGTCGCCGGAAAAGTTTTTGGCAAAGATTAAATCGCCTACCTTAAATTCCCGGCATTTGCTGCTGGAGCCGAAAGGATTTTCCGGTGCGAAAGCGGGGTGGAGCCGGTCAAGGTGCGATTGTATTTTCCGCCCCATAAGAAGTTCAGCGGGTGTTTTGTTGGTCACGCTGTGGGGCGTGATGTGCTGCAATAAGAGGATTCGATTGATTTTCTCGTCAATGTTGCCAAATTCCATTTTGTGCAGGGTCTTTTTCACAAATTGTACCATGCGTTCTGCACGTCCATTCGCCGCAGGGTGCGCGGGCGAGGTTAGCGCATGGCGGATGCCCCGATCAGCAAGATATTGTTCAAAGGGCAATGCAGTGAACTGTGGGCCGTTGTCCGAGACCAACACGTCCGGAAACCCGTGTGTGGCAAATAGTCTGTTTAATTTATTAATAACTGAGTCAGTTGTAGTTGTGTGCATTCGATGAATCTCGAGCCAGTTAGAATAGGCGTCGACAGTAATCAGGAAAGTGTGACCTTTGGTAGGCCCCGCAAAGTCAATATGAATACGGGACCACGGTCCCCTCGGCGTTTCCCATTCGGTTGGGCTTGCTTTAGGTGGGGCGTTGCTGACGTCCTGGCAACGTTGGCACGTAGCGACCCAGGCCTCGATTCTTTTGTCGATTCCCGGCCACCAAGCATAGCTGCGTGCGAGTGATTTCATCCGCACAATGCCCGGATGTCCCTCATGCAATACCGCCAACACAGTCTGTTGCAAGTTGCCAGGGATTACGACTCGATCGCCCCACAAAATACAGCCTTTTTGGGAAAACAGCTCGGTTTGGCGGGCTTTGAAGGGCGCCCATTCAGGTGCAATTTGGTCCGTCGGCCACCCCCGTTCAACCCAGCGTAGTATGTGTTGCAGAACTGGGTCACGTTTCATTTCAAAAGCAATGTCTCTAGCCGTCAAGGGTGGTGCCTGTAAAGCTTCAATCTGTAGTGTTGAGAGGGTTGGGGCTGGATCCACAACAGCGTCTGGGAGCGGTGTTCTGCTCAATGCATCGGCGTGGAGAATCGATTTCCCCGGGCGGTGTTGCAAGGTGTAGTTGTAGGCCACCAGGAATTCAGACCAACGGGTCATTCTGGGGGACAATATATACGCGGTTGGTTTATTACTGTAATGATCCCCAGTAGCGGTTTATGATCAGTGATTATTGTAAACGCACGGCCATAAACATATTCGTGAAATCTTTTAACTGCAGCAACAATAGCTAAAGCTTCTTTGTCCAGCTGACTATAATTTCGTTCAGCTTTAGCTAAGGTTCGCGAAAAAAACGCGATGGGGGCCTCCGCTCCGTTTGGTAACACGTGGGCCAGAATTGCCCCAACCCCAAAAGGTGATGCATCACACGTGATAGTGAGTGGCAGAGTCTCGTTGTACTGCATAAGTACTGAATCAGAAGTTAGCAATTTCTTTACTTGTTGGAAAGCATGTTGTTCCCGTTGTCCCCAAACCCACGTTGCTTTTTTGTCTAATAGTCTATGCAATGGTTCAGCTACTGTTGCTTTGTGGGGTAAAAACACATTATAGAAATTGATAAGTCCAAGGAATGCCTGTAGATCTGCCTTGTTCCTTGGAGTGGGTGCCTTTTTAATTGCTCGTAATTTGTCTTCGGTGGGATGAATTCCTTGGCTGTCCAGGAGGTATCCCAAAAATTCTACTTTTTCGGTACATAATTGGCATTTATCTTTTTTTACTCTGAGGCCTGCATTTTGGAATCTTCGTAAAACCTCTCTGAGTCGTTTTTCTAGGATGTCTTTGTTAGGTGCGGCGATGAGTACATCGTCGAAATATGGGACAACGCCTTTTATCCCTTGTAACAACCTTTCCATTAAACTCTGGAAGATTCCAGGGGCGACACTTACCCCGAATTGGAGCCGGTTGCATTTAAATGCGCCCCTATGTGTTACGATCGTTTGCGCCTCGGCTGTGGTTGGGTCTACAGGCAATTGCCCTGGAGAGGGCAGGGCAAAGCCCGGTGAGCTACGGGGAGGCCCACAAAGAGTAGGATGAGGCCTAGGGAGCTACAGCGAGGACTGGGTGATGCTTGGGGAGCTACAACGAGGGCAAGGCAAAGCCTGGGCAGCTACGAGGAGCTACAGGGAGGACAAGGTGAGGCCCATGTAGCTATGAGGAGCTACAGGGAGGACAAGGCACGGCCCAGGAAGCTACGGGGAGCTATGAGAAGGGCAAGGTGAAGCCCAGGCAGCTATGAGGAGCTACAGGGAGGGAAAGGCGAGGCTCAGGCAGCTACAAGGAGGGCTGAGTGAGGCCTGGGGAGCTACAGGGAAGGCTGGGCAAGGCCCAGGAAGCTACAGGGAGCTATGTGGAGGGCACAGTGAGGCCCAGGAAGCTACCAGGTGCTACGATGAGGGCAAGTCGAAGCCCATGCAGCTGCGAGGAGGGCAAGGTGAGGCCTGGGCAGCTACGAGGTGCTACGGGGAGGGCTGGGCGAGGCCTGGGGAACCATGGGGAGCTATGGGGAGGGCAAGGCAAGGCCCAGGCAGCTACAAGGTGCTACAGGGAGGGCAAGGTGAGGCCCAGGCAGCTACGAGGAGGGCTGGGCAAGGCCTGGGCAGCTACAGTGAACTACAAGGAGGGCAAGGCAAGGCCCAGGCAGCTATAAGGAGCTACTGGAAGGGCAAGTCAAGGCCCGGGCAGCTATGAGGAGCTACGGGAGGGCAAGGAGAGGCCCAGGCAGCTACAACGAGGGCTGGACGAGGCCTGGGGAATTATGGGAAGCTATGGGAAGGGCAAGTTGAGGCCTGGGCAGCTACATGGAGGGCAAGGTGAGGCCTGGGCAGCTACCAGGGGCTGGGCGAGGACTGGGGAATTACGGGAAGCTATGGGAAGGGCAAGTCGAGGCCTGGGCAGCTACATGGAGGGCAAGGTGAGGCCTGGGCAGCTACCAGGGGCTGGGCGAGGACTGGGGAATTACGGGAAGCTATGGGAAGGGCAAGTCGAGGCCTGGGCAGCTACATGGAGGGCAAGGTGAGGCCTGGGCAGCTACCAGGGGCTGGGCGAGGACTGGGGAATTACAGGAAGCTATGGAAAGGGCAAGTCGAGGCCTGGGCAGCTACATGGAGGGCAAGGTGAGGCCTGGGCAGCTACCAGGGGCTGGGCGAGGACTGGGGAACTATGGGTTGCTATGAGGAGGGCAATGCAAGGCCTAGGCAGTACAAGGTGCTGCGGGGAGGGCAAGGTGAGGCCCAGGCAGCTACGGAAAGAGCAAGGCGAGACTTGGGCAGCTACAAGCTGTTACTGGGAGGGCAAGTCGAGGCCCAGGCAGCTACGGGGAGCTACGGGAAGGGCAAGTCAAGGCCCGGGCAACTACGAGGAGGGCAAGGTGAGGCCTAGGCAGCTACGAGGAGATCTAGGCAAGGCCCGGGAAGCTACGGGGAACTGAAAGTAAATTTGAAAATGACAGTCTATAAAAAAGATGTTGCACTGTGTATATAAAAGAATGGCTGATATTGTCATAATTACAATTCATTAATTGAAAAAGGAATACTTAAATGGAAATACCATTAACAAACCAAATGAGTTCGTTATTTTGTGCCAGTAGTGGCACAAAAATCTTTCCAAGCCAAGACTACTTACCTGGACCAACAGTCCCTAATGGAATGCTCTCTCTATAGCAGAGAGAGAGAGAAGCCAGGGGAAGCCATGTTTGGTCGCCTAACCATTTTAGAATGCAGCTTAAAAATATACTGAAGCTTTTTACAGCCTTATGCAGATATTCGAGATTGTGTCAAGGTTAGAAAAATGGTAAGGCAACATATAGATTTAAAATTTTGAAACCAGAAATATTTTTGTTGGTACCCACATAAATAAAGCGAATACGATACATATTCAATTTTACATGTGCTAACAGCGGCTAGAATTATGTTTGCACAACAGTGGAAAAATGAAGAGATCCCTATGGATGAAAATGAAATTAAAAAATTATCCCAACTGCTGCCGGACTTAAATGTAAACTACTCAATGCAAGAAGCCTCGTGAACAAAATACCTGAATTTCTCATCCTCCTAAATATGGCTGACTTTGACATTATATTTGTCTGTGAAACATGGCTCAATGCATCTCTCCCCGACTCCATTACCACAGTAAGAGACTATCATGTTTACAGATCAGATCGTGAAAATCGTCGAGGAGGTGGAGTTGCTATATTCTATAAAAAAATCCTTACATCTAAAAAATATCCAAGTTACCCAGGAGTTTGCCCTTCCTGAAACCATCATCTGTGAACTATCCTCAAATATCACAATTCGATTCTTACTATGTTACAGAGCACCTGATTATGACATCGAACATGTAAACAAGCTAAATACATTACTAACATGGGCTGCATCCTGCCCATACCCTTTTATCCTTCTTGGTGATTTCAATCTACCTCATATCAACTGGACCCTAAATAACTGTACAACTGAAATCATGCACACAACCTTCTACAATGCTATTACAAATCTGGGACTGGAACAACTAGTAACCAACAACACTAGACTAAACAACTGCCTCGATCTCATCTTCTGCAACAGTTTGAACCTAATCTACGGAATACAATCTAAAGAACCCTTTTCCAGTAGTGACCACAATATGATAGACTTTTGTCTCAACATACATCCACACAAAAATCACCACAATGATGTAATCCCTTATTGTAACTTCAAAAAAGGCAACTATGATCTTATAGACAACGATCTCTCATCCCTTGATTATGGCAATCTCTATTCACTGGATGCAATACCGTTGAAGACCATTATAACATGTT